>NC_053429.1:81780477-82062463 GCF_007990345.1 Gossypium hirsutum
ATGCAGTTTTAGTCAAGTCTCCCATGTTACAGGATGACTACACTGACCTTTCGCATTACGACTTGATATCTCCTGTACAGGCTTCATATGATTTCGTTGTTCTATAGAAACTAGACTCAAAGGGAATCTATGCACATATAGCATGACTTCTAATTATCTCTGGTTAATTTATAATGAATTTCCAAAGTCGGATCAGGGAATCCAGAAATCACTCTGGCCCTGTTTCACAAGAGTTTAATTATCTCCTAACCTACAGCTCATATGGTCTTTCGTTTCTTCTATATGAAAATAGACTCATCGAGCTTCGGTTACATAATTTATTCATTAATTAATTCCTCTCCTACTATTTTTAGTGATTTTTCAATCTCACATCACTGCTGCTGCCAGCATCTGTTACTAAAGCAACTATGCCTATTTCGTGATTTCTCCTTGATCTAACTAGTAATTCGTCATACATATCACAAATTATGATCATGACTAGCCATGCCAAAGGCTAATCATTGTCAAACATCTCTCTACTACACTATTGCCATATCACGAATTTTAACACCAAAAATAATCAACCATGACATATGGCATAAAAATCGAATTTCCAAGACTTACGACCTAACATTATAGAACCAAATCCAACCGAACATTTATGCCATTTTCGCATGGCTAAAAGTTTACTTACCAAATTTCAACAAAACATATTAGCCTATACATGCCGAAATGTTCTCCTAGACCCACTAAAAAGAAGATACCAAAAGTTGCTAGCCGGTGTGATGACTTCGATGACGGCCCGATCACGCAAAAAGAGACGAGTCCAAGAAACCTAGAATAGGTGACAATGAAACACCGAGTGAGTATATAACTCAGTAAGTCATAAGCAATGCACTACCATCCATTAATAACATTATCACAAGAGGAAACAAAATGGAACGAGGCTAGTTACTCCATCCATACCGAACCATGCCATAGTTCCTCAGACCTATCGTTCAATCTCATACCAAATCATGCATTCACATTCCATATACTAATCAATAGGATATTTGAGGCATTTTCATACATCATTTATTTTCGTTACAATCATACAACTAAACGGCCTTTCACCTATTCCACGATAAATCTTATGTACGTGACTTCAAGTATAATTGTCACATAGGTTCAAACTTACCAAGCTCAACTCCAAATATAAACATAGCGCCTATTAGCCATGAACTCAAGGTACTTACCCGATCCGCTGTCCGTGATCAACTCAATAATGTCGCACACTTAGTGTCCATAGTGATTCAAAAAATATATTAAGTCCGCACACTCAGTGCTATATAATCAACTCGCACACTTAGTGCTATATAATCAAACTCGCACACTTAGTGCTGTACAATTTAAACCCGCACACTTAGTGCCAATCTCATGATCATAAATGTTTATACCCGCACACTTAGTGCCGAGATCAACAACTCAATACATCTCACCTCTTTTCTTTTCATTCAACACTTTCATCACCACATGCATACATGTATATAAATTTATCATTCCATTCGGCATAATTACATAGACATTATGTCTATTTAGATCAATACAAAATATATGCTTAATGACTTACCTTGTGTTGGGTAAGACGGTTCCAACTCGGTTACTCGATGATCTTTTCTTTGCCCTTGCTTGCCTCTCCACCTTTAGCTTCTTGAGCTAAATCGATAAATTAACTAGTTTAACCATCTTGCTAAACATTCATACTTCAATTACACATGCATATGTATGTTTGTATATTCGGCAATGACAATGGTGATATAGCAAACCTTAATTTAACTTATAATTGTTCATAACACATTTAAAGCATCCACTCCATTCCATCATTTTAAAGCACATACATTACTCAATATTATCCAAGTTCACATTCGGCATTTTCACAAATACACATGCCGATTTCATTCACTCATCTCTAATGTTAATTAAGAAATGCCGAATGTCACCAACTAAATGGCATACACACACTCACATGCATAAAAGTCATCCACACCTCCTATAGCTCATTCGGCATTCACAAAATCATACCATTAGAATTCATGTACAATACCGAACCTTTAGACATTCAAACATCTACTCTATTATTTTCAAATCATCTAAATGGCAACACTCACATTCTAGCATTTAAATACAAAACATTTATTCAAGTAACTAAGCAAGTCCAAGTTCGGCTATTACACATATAAATACTATCAAATTAAATTTTTAACTAGATCAAACATCTCTCATCAACATTTATTCATCAAAACATAAAGAAAATAATCAAATCTCTTCATTAACAACCATGGCCGAATGCTCCATTCACCACCCAAATCCAAATTTTTAACATGGGCAAAGTAAGGAACTTAGTAACTAACTCAAAATAAGCTAAAATTTCAAAATCTAACATGAATTACTAACCTTGTTTTAAGCTTAAGATGCCGAATGTTATATCCCTTTTCTTCTTTAAAGTTCGGCTACTAAGGAAGAAGATGAAACCAACATTTTGTCTTTCTTTTGTTTTTCTATTATCCTTTCTTATTTTACTTAATTACTAACCCTTTTATTTATTCTTTCTAACATAACACACTAAGCCAACATGTTCCCAACATGTTTCCACCCATAGCATGGCCAACCACTAGCTCAAATTTTGGGTAATTTGACATGCAAACCCATCATTTTCATAACATGCATTAATAGGCCACTTCACATTTGCCTAGCACATTTCTAAATTTTCTCACATAAGTCCTATTTAGTAAAATTCACTTACAATTAACAAAATTCAAACATGAAATTTTCACACATGCATATATACATATAATAAGTATCAAATATGATGGCTAATTATTAGTATGACTCGGTTTTGTGGTCCCGAAACCACTTCTCGACTAGGGTCAATTTTGGGTTGTCACAACTCTCCCCCACTCAAGAAATTTTCGTCCCCAAAAATCTTACCGGTAAATAGGTTTGGGTATCGTTCTTTCATCGAGCTCTCGGTTTCCCAAGTAGCTTTCTCGATCCCGTGTTTGAGCCATAACACCTTTACTAACGGAACACTTTTGTTTCGCAACTCCTTCACTTCACGAGCTAGGATACGCATCGGCTCTTCTTCATAACTCATATCAGCTTGAATTTCAACCTCCGACGGACTAATTATGTGCTAAGGATCAGATCTATAGCGTCGAAGCATCGAAACATGAAAGACGTCGTGAATCTTTTCAAGTTCAGGGGGTAAAATCAATCGATACGCAACTGGACCGACTCGTTCGGATATTTCGTATGGCCCAATGAATCTCGGGCTCAACTTGCCCTTTCGGCCAAATCTGAGTACCTTTTTCCAAGGCGAAACTTTAAGAAACACTTTATCTCCCACCTGATATTCAATGTCTTTTCGTTTCAAATCCGCATACGATTTCTGACGATCTGTAGCTGCCTTTAGACTTTCACGGATTACCCTTACTTTCTGTTCAGCATCTTTAATCAAATCGACTCCGAAAATTTTACTTTCACCGAGCTCGGTCCAAAACAATGGTGTACGGCATTTACGACCGTACAAAGCCTCGTAAGGTGCCATCTTAATACTTGATTGAAAACTATTGTTGTAAGCGAATTCAATCAAAGGTAAATACCGTTCCCATGAACCACTAAACTCAAGGATGCAGCATCTCAGCATATCCTCGAGTATCTGAATTATTCGCTCGGATTGACCATCGGTTTGGGGATGAAAAGCGGTGCTAAAATGCAGCTTGGTACCCAAAGCTTCTTGCAATTTCTTCCAAAATCGTGAGGTGAATCTCGGATCTCTATCCGACACGATAGAAATAGGTACCCCATGTAATCTCACAATCTGAGAAACATACAATTCGGCTAATTTATCCAATGAAAAATCCGTACGCACGGGGATAAAGTGAGCCGACTTAGTCAGTCTATCAACAACAACCCAAATCGTATCCTTCGTACTTGCTGACAATGGTAGTCCGGACACAAAGTCCATTGTGACTCGATCCCATTTCCACTCGGGTATCATGATCGGCTGAAGTAATCCTGAAGGCACTTGATGTTCTACTTTCACTTGTTGACATATCAAACACCTTGAAACAAATTCAGAAATGTCTCGTTTCATGTCCGGCCACCAAAATTGACGTTTCAGATCGTTGTACATTTTAGTACTACCCGGGTGGATAGACATTCGGCCACTATGAGCCTCATTCAAAATCATCGAAATAAGTTCCGAATTCCTTGGAACACACAAACGACTTCTGAACCTCAAACAATCATCATCATCAATTTGAAACTCCGATTCCTTGTTCGGAACACACTCAGCCCGTTTTGCAACCAATTCATCATCAACTTTCTGGGCTTCACGAGTTTGATGAATCAATAATGGTTTGGCTTTTAATTCAGCTACTAACACATTGTCGGGTAGAACAGACAAGTGCACATTCATCGCTCGTAAAGCAAACAGCGATTTTCGGCTTAAGGCGTCCGCAACCACATTAGCCTTTCCCGGGTGGTAATCAATGACAAGCTCGTAATCTTTCAACAACTCAAGCCAACGTCTTTGTTGCAGATTTAAGTCTCTTTGAGTCATCAAATATTTGAGACTTTTGTGATCCGAAAATACATGGTACTTTTCGCCAAACAAATAATGTCGCCATATTTTCAAAGCAAATACGATGGTGACTAGTTCGAGATCATGGGTTGGATAATTTCTCTCGTGTGGCTTCAATTGTCTCGACGCATAGGCCACAACTCGACCTTCTTGCATCAATACGCAACCCAACCCGAGTAGGGATGCGTCACTATAAATGACAAACTCTTTGCCTGATTCGGGTTGCACTAAAATTGGAGCTTCAGTCAAATGAGTTTTTAGTTGATCGAAGCTTTTCTGACATTTCTCCGTCCATTCGAACTTAGCATCCTTTTGAAGTAGCTTCGTCATTGGTGTGGCTATCATCGAGAAACCTTTTACAAATCGTCGGTAATAACCGGCGAGCCCCAGGAAGCTCCGAACTTCGGTAACATTTCTTGGAGGCTTCCAGTTAAGTATGGCTGAAATTTTGCTCGGGTCAACTCGAATACCCGATGCGGATACCACATGACCCAAGAAGCTAACCTCTCTTAACCAGAACTCACACTTACTGAACTTCGCATATAACTGCTTATCCCGCAAAATTTGCAACACTAATCTCAGGTGTTCAGCATGTTCGGTCTCATCTCTTGAATAGACCAAGATTTCATCAATGAACACAACTACGAACCGATCCAAATATGGTTTGAAGATCCGATTCATCAAATCCATAAATACCGCAGGGGCATTAGTGAGCCCGAACGACATCACTAAGAACTCGTAGTGACCGTACCTCATTCTGAAAGCAGTTTTGGGTACGTCCGAATCTCGAATCCGCAACTGATAATAACCCGATCTCAAATCTATCTTTGAAAACACTGAGGCTCCCTTTAATTGATCAAACAAATCATCAATACGCGGTAAGGATATTTATTCTTTATGGTCACTTTATTTAACTGACGATAATCGATGCACAATCTCATGGTTCCGTTCTTCTTTTTCACGAACAACACTGGTGCACCCCAAGGTGAGAAACTTGGTCGAGCGAAACCTCTATCCGTCAACTCTTGCAACTGAGCTTTCAATTCTTTTAACTCGGTTGGTGCCATACGATACGGAGCTATCGAAATTGGCGTAGTTCCAGGTACAAGCTCAATACCAAACTCTACCTCCCGAACAGGTGGTAAACCCGGTAATTCTTCAGGAAAAACATCCGGGTATTCACAAACCACCGGTACAGATTCGGGTTTCTTTTCTAATCCTTTGTCATCAAGTACATACGCAAGGTATGCTTCGCACCCTTTTCTTACATATTTCTGGGCCAACATTGCTGATATTATAGCTGGCAACCCCCTTAAGTCCATAGACTCAACTCAGATTATCTCGTTATTTGCGCACCTCAAATCAATAGTCTTGCTTTTGCAATTCACAACTACATCATGCGCGGTCAACCAATCCAAACCAAGAATAACATCAAATTCATCAAACGGCAAAAGCATCAAGTCCGCTGGAAAACAGGAATCTCGAATTACTAGGGGGCATTTCTTACATACTTTGTCGACAAGCACGTAACGACCCAAGGGATTTGACACCCGAATTACGAACTCAGTAGACTCAACAGGTAGAGTCTTACTGGATGCTAAGGTTTCACATACATATGAATGAGTAGAGCCAGGGTCAATCAATGCAATCACATTAGTATCAAAGAGAGTGAAGGTACCAGTGATGACGTCAGGGGAGGATGCCTCCTCTCGTGTGCGAATGGCATATGCTCTAGCAGGAGTACGGTTCTCGGCTCGAACAGCCGTATCAGAGGCCCCTCTCTGACTACCACCCCTACCTCCTAAAATTCTCGGTGGTCTACCTCTAGTTGTCACTCCACTAGGTCTTGCACCTTGAATCTTATTCTTCTCATCAAGCTCTGTGCAATCTCTAATGAAGTGGTCCTTCGAACCGCATCCGTAACAGGCCCTGTTAATAGACTTACCCCAACATTCACCTATGTGTCGTCTTCCGCATTGGGGACATTCAGGTTTCTCTAGACGATTATTGCCCACCCTAGCTACCGAAGTAGCTCGGGAGTCCGTCGATGGTCGTGCTCTGATGGAAATTCCCGCAGTCATCCTCGACTTATTAGTGTCCTCCCTGAACTTCTTTACAGCTGAGAATGGAGCTTTACCCGTCGATCTTTTACGATAGTCTCTAGCTTCAAATTCAGCCTTCTTCTTCCCCTTTCCAAGTTCTTCCGCCTTGCAGGCTCGTTCGACTAGTGTGACGAATTCTTTTATCTCCAAAATACCCACTAGTAGCTTTAAATCTTCATTCAATCCTTTTTCGAATCTCTTGCACATAGCAACCTCATCAGCTACACACTCCCGGGCATACCTACTGAGTCTTACGAATTCATGTTCGTATTCAGATACTGTCATACGGCCTTGCTTGAGTTCCAAGAATTCCTTACGCTTTTGATCAATGAACCGTTGACTAATATATTTCTTTTGAAATTCCGTTTGAAAGAAGTCCCAAGTTACTCGTTCGTTTGGGACTATGGAAATCAGGGTCCTCCACCAATAGTAGGCTGAGTCCCGCAACAAGGATATAGCACACTTTAGACATTCATCGGGCGTGCATGACAGTTCATCAAACACCCGAATGGTGTTATCAAGCCAGAACTCGGCCCTTTCAGCATCATCAGTAACTATGGCCCTGAACTCCTCGGCCCCGCGCTTCCTAATCAAGTCTACAGGTGGCTTACTCAGCCTCACAGGATCAGTAACTGATGGCATTACGGGCTCTTGGGGTGGATTATTCAAATTCGGGAATTGTTGGACAGCCGGATTGGTTCGGGCATATTGCGCGACCCACTCATTCATCATGGTAAAGAAGGCTTGTTTAGCCCCCTCACCTTGATTATTCGCAGATGACTGAGGTTCAACAGGCGGCGTCCCTTGTGCAGGGGCAGCCGCTACACTTTCAACGTCATCCGCCAAGGTTCTCTCTACACCGGGATCCATTCACTTATCACAACACAAATTTTAACCGTCAAAAGTCATCACACATTTAAACATTAACATTAAGGCATGTATAGCTAGACTCATACGTGCTATGGTAGTCCTAGAACCAACTAAACCATGGCTCTGATACCAATCAAATGAAACACCCCGAACCCGAGATCGTCGCCGGAGTCGAACACGAGGTGTTAACAGACTTCAAACCACTTATTAAAAATTTCCCAGACAAGCAGTCACTCTGCGTACTAGTCGCTTTAAAAATCATATCTTGAGTTTTGAAACTCTAAATCCAGTTCCGTGAATTTTCCCTGAAACTAGACTCATATTCCCATCTACATATTTTTTTCTAGAATTTTTGGTCAGGCCAATTAGTACAGTTTATTAGTCAAAGTCTCCCATGTTACAGGGATCGACTACACTGACCTTTGCGCATTACGACTTGGATATCTCCCTGTACAGGGCTTCAATACTGATTTCGTTTGTTTCTATAGAAACTAGACTCAGAGGGGAATCTATGCACATATAGCATGACTTCTAATTATCTCTGGTTAATTTATAATGAATTTCCAAAGTCGGATCAGGGAATCCAGAAATCACTCTGGCCCTGTTTCACAAGAGTTTAATTATCTCCTAACCTACAGCTCATATGGTCGTTTCGTTTCTTCTATATGAAAATAGACTCATCGAGCTTCAGTTACATAATTTATTCATTAATTAATTCCTCTCCTACTATTTTTAGTGATTTTTCAATCTCACGTCACTGCTGCTGCCAGCATCTGTTACTAAAGCAACTATGCCTATTTCGTGATTTCTCCTTGATCTAACTAGTAATTCGTCATACATATCACAAATTATGATCATGACTAGCCATGCCAAAGGCTAATCATTGTCAAACATCTCTCTACTACACTATTGCCATATCATGAATTTTAACACCAAAAATAATCAACCATGACATATGGCATAAAAATCGAATTTCCAAGACTTACGACCTAACATTATAGAACCAAATCCAACCGAACATTTATGCCATTTTCGCATTGCTAAAAGTTTACATACCAAATTTCAACAAAACATATTAGCCTATACATGCCGAAATGTTCTCCTAGACCCACTAAAAAGAAGATACCAAAAGTTGCTAGCCAGTGTGATGACTTCGATGACGGCCCGATCACGCAAAAAGAGACGAGTCCAAGAAACCTAGAATAGGTGACAAGGAAACACCGAGTGAGTATATAACTCAGTAAGTCATAAGCAATGCACTACCATCCATTAATAACATTATCACAAGAGGAAACAAAATGGAACGAGGCTAGTTACTCCATCCATACCGAACCATGCCATAGTTCCTCAGACCTATCGGTTCAATTTCATACCAAATCATGCATTCACATTCCATATACTAATCAATAGGATATTTGAGGCATTTTCATACATCATTTTATTTTCGTTACAATCATACAACTAAACGGCCTTTCACCTATTCCACGATAAATCTTATGTACTTGACTTCAAGTATAATTGTCACATAGGTTCAAACTTACCAAGCTCAACTCCAAATATAAACATAGCGCCTATTAGCCATGAACTCAAGGTACTTACCCGATCCGTTGTCCGTGATCAACTCAATAATGTCGCACACTTAGTGTCCATAGTGATTCAAAAATATATATTAAGTCCGCACACTCAGTGCTATATAATCAACTCGCACACTTAGTGCTATATAATCAAACTCGCACACTTAGTGCTGTACAATTTAAACCCGCACACTTAGTGCCAATCTCATGATCATAAATGTTTATACCCGCACACTTAGTGCCGAGATCAACAACTCAATACATCTCACCTCTTTTCTTTTCATTCAACACTTTCATCACCACATGCATACATGTATATAAATTTATCATTCCATTCGGCATAATTACATAGACATTATGTCTATTTAGATCAATACAAAATATATGCTTAATGACTTACCTTGTGTTGGGTAAGACAGTTCCAACTCGGTTACTCGATGATCTTTTCTTTGCCCTTGCTTGCCTCTCCATCTTTAGCTTCTTGAGCTAAATCGATAAATTAACTAGTTTAACCATCTTGCTAAACATTCATACTTCAATTACACATGCATATGTATGTTTGTATATTCGGCAATGACAATGGTAATATAGCAAACCTTAATTTAACTTATAATTGTTCATAACACATTTAAAGCATCCACTCCATTCCATCATTTTAAAGCACATACATTACTCAATATTATCCAAGTTCACATTCGGCATTTTCACAAATACACATGCCGATTTCATTCACTCATCTCTAATGTTAATTAAGAAATGCCGAATGTCACCAACTAAATGGCATACACACACTCACATGCATAAAAGTCATCCACACCTCCTATAGCTCATTCGGCATTCACAAAATCATACCATTAGAATTCATGTACAATACCGAACCTTTAGACATTCAAACATCTACTCTATTCTTTTCAAATCATCTAAACGGCAACACTCACATTCTAGCATTTAAATACAAAACATTTATTCAAGTAACTAAGCAAGTCCAAGTTCGACTATTACACATATAAATACTATCAAATTAAATTTTTAACTAGATCAAACATCTCTCATCAACATTTATTCATCAAAACATAAAGAAAATAATCAAATCTCTTCATTAACAACCATGGCCGAATGCTCCATTCACCACCCAAATCCAAATTTTTAACATGGGCAAAGTAAGGAACTTAGTAACTAACTCAAAATAAGCTAAAATTTCAAAATCTAACATGAATTACTAACCTTGTTTTAAGCTTAATATGGCCGAATGCTATATCCCTTTTCTTCTTTAAAGTTCGGCTACTAAGGAAGAAGATGAAACCAACATTTTGTCTTTCTTTTGTTTTTCTATTATCCTTTCTTATTTTACTTAATTACTAACCCTTTATTTATTCTTTCTAACATAACACACTAAGCCAACATGTTCCCAACATGTTTCCACCCATAGCATGGCCAACCACTAGCTCAAATTTTGGGTAATTTGACATGCAAACCCATCATTTTCATAACATGCATTAATAGGCCACTTCACCTTTGCCTAGCACATTTCTAAATTTTCTCACATAAGTCCTATTTAGTAAAATTCACTTACAATTAACAAAATTCAAACATGAAATTTTCACACATGCATATATACATATAATAAGTATCAAATATGATGGCTAATTATTAGTATGACTCGGTTTTGTGGTCCCGAAACCACTTCCCGTCTAGGGTCAATTTTGGGTTGTCACAATATTTTTTGAAATTAATTTTCAAGTCAAACAATTGGCCCAGCGGGTAATTGAACTTGAAAATTGGACCTGAAATTGAATCTTGGGCCCAAGAACCCAAAACCGAGATTGTAACCCAAAAACTGATCGAATCGAGCCAGTAGTCCAACCAATGGCAAGATAGATTGATCAAGTAATCACTGGCCCGGACAGAACTGGCTCGGGGTGCCATGAGGGTATTGGACCTAGGATGGCACCACCGAACATGACGGTGCCAACGACAGCAACAATGACATTTCGGTGGTTGGTGGGTGGTCCTTCAACGATTAAGCAATGGATGAATCACATTCCTACTGGGACTTTAGAATATAATTTTATTTTAGATTAACTATTCCAATAATAATTTTATTTTAATAGTTTTAATATTAAATTTAGTTTAATACTTATCTTGATAGTATTTTATTAATTTAATATTAAAGTTATTATCTTAATATTAAATTTAATTTAATATTTATCTTCTAGACAAATATTCTATTAATTTAACAACTTTAATATTAAATTTAATATTAAAGTGATTAAGTTAAATTATAGTTGAACTCTCTAAACTCTCCCTATATAAAGAGAGCATTGGGTCATTATTTTTCATACTTGAATTCAATAAAAAGTTGTAGAGAGAAAATTCTCTAAAGAAAGTATTTCAAAAAAATTCCAAAGATATTTCTCTTATTTTCAACTTGGCCCAAAAGTTTAGAGAAATTACAAAATTACCCCACTAGTAATTTTGTGGAAAATCTTCTAATTTGAAGCGAGCCCACACTTTGCAGACGTGAGTTTAAGGATAGCGGAGAAGACTACTCAATCTAAGCATTCATCCTTGACAAATCAAAAAATGTAAAATTTTGATTAAGTGTTTTTTACTTTAGATATCACAACCAAGTTCTTTTTTTTTTTGGAAAAGAAATTAAAACTCTGGTTTTTCCTTTAAACTTATTTTTCACTGCATATTTAGACCCAATTTTTAGTAATTGGTATCAGAGTCATAAATATAAATAGATAATCAAAAATGATTTCTCTTTGTAACAGTCCGATTTTGGGGCTAAACGGAATAGTAGTTTTGAGACCACAAATTCGAGGCTGAGAAACTCTTTTTATTATTTTAATATTATTTTATATGTTATAGTATGATTTTATGAGTGCATGAAAATTTTGATGAACAAATTTTAACGATTGTAAGCTTAATCGCGAAAAAGGACTAAATCACATAAAGGGTAAAAGTTCTATTTTACTTGATAGATAGACCAAATAGCTAGAGAACCATAATTAGGGGTTTTTAAAGGGCAAATAGACCCTTTTTAGGAGAGTGGCTGGCCATAGGGGGACAAGAGAGGTCAAAGGTCAATATTAGGTGTGTTTGGTGACTCAATTGATTAAAATAAAAATAAAAGAAAGAGAAAAAGATATCATCTTCTTCTCATTTCCATTCCCACCAAAAAAACCAGCAAATTGAGGGTTTTTGGAAGCTTGAAATTGTAGCCACTCTCCGTCTTTGAAAGTAAATGATTTAGATAACCTTACTTGATAATTTTTATGTTTTGGGAGCCCTTAAAGCTTAATTTAGCTATTGAGGGGACTATTTTGCAAAAATATTGAAATTATAGGGTTTTTCATGAAAGCTATTGAGAAATTTTCTAAAATATTATGGAAGAAAATGAGTTATGGTGGTTAAATGAACAATTTTTGTGAAGTAGTTTTCATGAAAACACCTGAGGGGACCATTTTGAAAAGTTTATAAAATAGGTTGTAAATGTGTGAAATAATTGGAATTGTGGGTTGTTTCTAGTATAAAAAGAATTCGACTAGGCTTAACTAGGGGGAACTTGGATGAAAATCTATTTACGAACTTAGGGGTAAAATCGTAATTTTACGAAAGCCTAGGGGTGAAATGGTCATTTTGACAAAATGTGGTGTATATAATGTCTTAATTAATGTGATAATTGAACTAGTGAAATCTTTATCATTTTAGATCAAGAAAAATGAGGAACAGACCTTGATCGGGGAAAAGACAAGGTGTACGAGGACTAGAGTCATTTTTACAAATTTTGTACCGAGGTAAGTTCACACGTAAATAATGCAATGAGAATAATGTATAAATGCTTAAAGTTTGCATGAATTGTAATTCCCACCCTTGAAGGTAAGTTACAATATTTTCTCATTATGCGAGATTATGTGTTAACTCTTTTATCATAAAATATGTGATTGCCTAAGTGACCGTGTTTGTAGAAGGTAAGTCTACGAGAAAAGTCTCGTCTGAACTTTAGGAATAGATTAGGATACAATGTGACATGTCACTAGGAACTATATGGTTATGAACTCATTTGTATATATGATGTGTGATTATATAAATCCGGGCGCTAGTCAAGTACGTTCTATCGGTGGCTAGGTAGCCTAGCATGAGTTGCAGGTACCTGTCGGCATGTGCGAACCGCCCGTGTAGTTACGTCTTGACTGTCAGCTTGTGTGAGCAGGCCTGTGATTAGCTCGAGAACGAGTGATATGTGATGTGTCAAATAAGCTAGCATGTGGCCACATATGGTGTGTTATGCGTATGTTTTCCAAGTATCCACTGATATTCCTAGTGTTCAACGGGTAAGTCAGTAGTTATTCAACGACTAAATAATAATAATAATTACGCAATTTTGTTACGAGTTAGTACAGGTATGTACGTAAAAATTTTGAGTAAAGATTTCAATATGTTAAGTACTTGTGGTAAGAGTATGTATAAGAAGGTTAAGCTTATGAAACTTTGTTTTATTTTAACTATTGAGTTATGTTGTTTATTATATACATGTGAGCTTACTAAGCTTTATGCTTAATCCTTTCCTTTCCATTTTCTTATAATGGTGTCAAGCTAGTATCAGGGATCAAGAGGCGTCGGAGGCATTGATCACACAATATCCTGAAGCTTTTGTATAACTGTGACAGCCCTAATTTGACCCTAGTCGGGAATGATTTTGGGACCACAAAAATTGAGTCACAAAAATAATTAAGTGTTATATTCTATGCCTATTATAAGTGAAAGTGCATGTGTGAAAGTTTCATGCTTTGATTTTTGTCATTTAAATGTGAAATTGATTAAAAAGGACTTATGTGAAAAATATTGAAATTGTGGTAGGTTGAAGTGTAGTGGTCAAATATTGCATGGCTTAAAATATGACTTTTAGTTGTGTGATAAATAATTTATGTATATGACTTATAGTCGAATGGTCACTATGGGTTAAGCTTGAATGGTGAAATGGATATGTGATATTTATGTATGACTTTTGAACCGAAATGTAAATGACGGTGTTCATATAGAGCTTATATTCCAATGTAGCAAATGACTACTAATGTGATATGTTGAATGAGATGTGTTAATATATGATTAAATATGCATGATATTTTATGTATATCCAAACTTAAGGTTCGTAGGCTTCGTGCTGGAATTGTATCTGGACTTAAGGTCCACAAGCTTTGCGTTGGACTTGTATCCGGACTTAAGATCCGTAGGCTTCGTGCTGGTACTATATCCGGACTTAAGGTCCGCAGGCTTCGTGCTGGAATTGTATCCGGACTTAAGGTCCGCAGGCTTCGCGCTGGAATTGTATCAGGACTTAAGATCCGCAGGCATCGCGCTGGAATTGTATCCGGACTTAAGATCCGTAGGCTTCATGCTGGAATTGTATCCGGACTTAAGATCCGCAGGCTTCGTGCTGGAATTGTATCCAGACTTAAGGTCTGCAGGCTTCGTGCTGGTACTATATCTGGGCTTAAAGTCCCGTAGGCTTTGTGTTGGTGATTGAATTTGGGGTTTAAATCTAGCAGGCTTAACACCGATGATTCGAATAAGATTATGAATTTGAATGTTCGAGGTAAACTACTACTGATTATGTATGTTACATTATGAGGGCCAGGTACGTATTATGTACTCGTATACGATTTTCATTTGGATTGAATTATAAGTGTATAAAGTGATGCATATGTGAATAAGTGTTACAACTATAAATGTGATCATGATACATTCGGTAAATCTGTGAAGTTATGTGGAAGTATATGATTGTTATATGTGATTATGATCATGGAAAATTAAATGTGGATATGATATTGTATTTTGTTCGTTTTGATTGAATTAAAGTTGATAGTGAAGCATTTTAAATGCCTATGTTATATAAGTTCAATCTTGAATGACATGATATACATGTTTAAATAATATGAAAGCAAAGAATGTGTGAAAGAGTAGATTGTAATAAATCTGCTTGGGACAGCAGCAATAACATGATCTTTGGAAAATTACCATAAATAGTGGGAGTTTAGTTAGAGGCTAAATAAATTATGTAATGAAAGATTAATGAGTCTAGATTCTTATAAAAGAAACTGTGTAAGCAAAATAATTGTCGATAATGAGATATTTGAAGTGGCGTGGGACAGAGTCAAAATGACTTCGAGGTCCCCTATTCTATATTTAGAAAATCATTGTAAATTGTACAATGATGGTTATAAAATAAAATTTATATTCTTAGACTCCTTAATGAGTCTAATTTCAAATAAAATAAACGAGAACATGTTTTGAATTCTGTACAATGAGAAATCTGATTCAAAGTGAAGAATGGTTAGAATAGTAAAATAGTGAAACAGGAGAAACTTTAAGAAAAATCTGGTATTTATTGGTCAATCCAAAAATTCTGAAAATTTTATGCATAGAATATATATGAGTCTATTTTCAGGGAAAATTAACATCAATTGATTTTGAGTTTCGTAGGTCCAGTTATAAATAATTTAGTGACTGTTGCTCAGGAAGACAGCTTGTCATGAAATTGAGTATATATTGTAAACATTGATTAAACATGTAAATGAGCTGCTAATTGTTTTCTTAAGAACTTACTAAGCGTAAAGCTTACCCCTCTTCTTCCCCATGTTCTCTAGGATTGCCAGGTTTGCTCGGGTTGGAGTTCGCCAGAGATATTATCACACTGTCGAGCTAACGCTATTGGTGTAGTGATTTCAAGTACTTTGGGTCTATGGCATGTATAGGTGTGTAAATATTAGAGTATGTGATATGGCTTTAACCATATGTGTTGGCCTATTTTGATTATGGGGTTGTCAATCCATTTTAATTATGCATGTATGTGCTATGGTATTACGTGATGAGTTTATAATAATTAAGGCATGAATTTTCTAAGTTTTTCTTAAGTTCTCGGTTTAGTCCCGAACCACCCCAGATGTATGTTTTGGGCCTCGTAAGCCCCATAAGGGACATATTGCATGTGAAAAGAAAAGTTTTAAATTGATTGAATTTTTTCAGCACGGTTTTTGTGTGATTAACTAAGTTTAAGTCGGGTAACACCTCGAACCCTGTTCCGGTGAGGGATACGGGCGAGGGGTGTTACATTTAGTGGTATCAGAGCTATGGTTTAGTCGGTTCTCGGACTAACATAGCAAGTATAAGAGTCTAGATATACATGCCATAAGTAAAGCGTGATAGTGTGATATCTCCCGGCTCTTATAAATTGTTTTGCTCAGGTAATGATGTGTTCCAACCGAGCTATTATTAATTGATCTGAAAATGCTGTTGAACTGATTGTAATATATTTGTGATATAACAGAATTGAAAGGTATGAAAAGAATTTTAAGATATGTTTGCATCAGTGTAAAGATATGTATGAGATTGTATAAAGTAAATGGTAATGAAAGATCAAATTGGGTGGAACGCAGGGAATGAGTACGATCGTTCACTAATGAATTGACGGAAAAGACCATGGTTGGACCGTGGAAATACATGAGACAGATGAGCTAGTGTAAGACCCGTTTGGGACGTGGAATCAGCTCGACTTGTGCTAAACGTAAGACCTATCTGGGATAGGCATTGGCACGACAATAGCAGAGCTAGTATAAGACCATAGTTGGACTATGGCATCAAGTAGGCGATGTACTCAAAACCATAAGACGTTCTCCAATTTCATAAATAGTGACAAGTGATCAAGATTAGACGTGGAAACTTGATAAGAAGTTTTTGGTAATTTGGGTAAAAGAAATGAGAGTTTGAATTGTGATAAATTCACTTATGTTTTACTGACATTCACAGGAAATAAAGTTGCATGTATTACTGAGATGTATGAAAATGTGCTCATAATAAGTTGGAAATTTGAAATGTTTGAATCAATGTGCGTAATGCTATGTTGTTGAATACGCACTTGCTTGAAAGTCAAAAGTTTAAAGGCTTTACAATTTTTGCCCCTTACCAGAATAGAGTTATACGATGAGATTCTCAAGAGATACATTGAATGAGTTTACAAAAGTGGAATTAAATAGTACAATAGTGTAATAGTATGGGATTAGTGAAAACAGAATTAGACGGTTGAGTCATGATTGAATTATATTGATGATTGAGTGCAGTAGTTATACCCGGGCAGTTACTATGACTTATTCGGGGCATTCTATGTGTACGTTTATCTTCAGAAGTATATGTGACGGTTTAATTTCAGAAGGAATTTTTGCCATAAGAGATCATTAGTTCAGCATGCTAATTAAAGAAAGCATCGTTGGTTTGTTTGGGTTATGATCGACATTGCTATGTCATTCTATAGTATTTATTCCCATATGTGAATATGAAAATCAAATATATACATATATATACATATACATATATATATGTGATGCTAATACTCTGTTTCTACTGATTATTGTTAAGTTGAATATTCGTGAAGAGTATATCGTCTCTATTATTATGGATTTCGGTAATTATGAGTGACATTTTTCTTTCTGGACATTTTCTGGGATATTATCGGAATTGATATCATTCTATATGGGTGGTAATTTACTGATATTCTGTGTAACTACAGACATTGAAATTTTGCTATAGCGGTTTCTTATGATTTCATGGGATTATCTGTAAGAAATATTTATTTGACAGAGTTGATTGTGTTTATTATGATTATAATTTCTGGCTTGAAAGGTGAGAGTATACTGGTACCATTATCAGAGCTATAGAAGTTGTGATTCTGCATTGGTTGTTGTTTAAACCATATTTGATTCTCTTCTGTGTTCAAATGTTTCATTAACAATCGGGATAATATCTATTATAGGGTGGAGACAGTTTTATTATAAACTTTTTCCTAGTTATTGTGAAAAGTTCGACATCATTAAAAGTGAAAATGATAGAAGATCAAGATTAAATCAGTATAGTGATATTTCAAAGGTTATCTTTTTAGTAAGAAGAAAGATGTGATTTGAGGGATAGTCTAAAAGAAGAATCTGAGTTCGTGAAGATTTGGTACAAAAATTGTATCTATCAGAGAAATTCTATGAGAAAAGTTAAAGTTAGTTCGATTGTTAAAGCTTCTTTTTGTACGAAGGTATGGTTACTATGAATTTTTGGTGATGCCTTTTGGATTAACGAACACCCCTACGGTATTCATGGATTTAATGAACCGCATCTTTCGACCCTATTTGGATAAATTTTTTGTAATGTTTATCGACGATATTTTGATTTATTCTCGTAGTGAGTTTGAACATGCCAATCACTTGAGGACAGTGTTGCAGATTCTGAGAGATAAACAATTGTATGCTAAATTTAGTAAGAGTGAGTTTTGGCTTAAAGAAGTCAAATTTCTGGGACATATCATATCTGGTGATGGGATTGATCCGAGTAAGATCTCGGCCATCATACATTGGAAACCTTCAAGGAATGTACCTGAGGTTAGAAGCTTTTTGGGATTAGCCGGCTATTATCGAAGGTTTCTTAAAGGATTTTCAATGATCGCTACTCCAATGACGAAGTTGTTACAAAAGGATGTCAAATTCAAATGTTCAGAAAAATGATAACAGAGTTTCAAAATGTTAAAAACATTGATGACTAAAGCCCTAGTTTCAGTTAAACCTGAATCGGGAAAAGAATTTTTAGTTTATAGTGACGCGTCATTGAATGGTATTGGATGTGTACTGATGTAAGAAGGCAAGGTGATAGTTTATGCCTCGAGGCAGCTGAAACTACATGAGAAAAACTATCCGACCCATGATTTGAAGCTAGCCACCATTGTATTCACATTAAATATCTGGAGACACCATTTGTATGGCGAGAAATATCGGGTATTCACCAATCACAAAAGCATAAAGTACTTGATGACTCAAAAGGAGTTAAACTTGCGGCAATGAAGGTGGCTAGAGCTGATAAAAGATTACGAGTTAGTGATTGACTGTCATCTAGGAAAGGCAAATGTGGTCGTCGATGCATTGAGTAGGAAATCCTTGTTTGCATTAAAGGCTATGAATACTCAGCTAGCTTTATCGAATGATAGCTCTATTTTAGCTAAATTGAGAGCTAGACCGACATTCTTCCAAGAAATATTTGAAGCTCAAAAATGTGACAACAAATTGCAAGCCAAAAGAGTTCAATGTGAATCGGGTGTAGAAACAGAGTTTCAAATTAATCCTGATGGATACTTGATGTTCCAAGATAGGATTTGTGTTCCTAAAGGTACCGAACTGATTCAAAAGATCTTAAGTGAGGCACATAGTAGCCGTGGTCAGTCCATCCGGGAAGTACCAAAATGTACAATGATTTAAAAAGACTGTATTGGTGGTCGGGTATGAAAAAGGATATCTCAGAGTTTGTTTTGAAATGCTTGATATGTTAACAAGTGAAAGTCGAACACCAAGTATGTTCTGGGTTACTTCAACCGTGACTATTCCTGAGTGGAAATGGGACTAGATTATTATGGATTTCGTAACGGGACTACCGTTGTCACCAAGAAAGAAAGATGCGGTTTGGGTCGTGGTGGATCGATTAACTAAGTCGGCTCACTTTATTCCGATATGTACTGACTACTCACTTGATAAGTTAGCCGAGTTGTATGTTTCTGAAATTGTGAGACTTCATGGAGTACCTTTGTTGATCATATCAGATAGAGATCCGAGATTCACATCGCAGTTTTAGAAGAAGCTCAAGAGGCTTTAGGTACAAGATTGAGTTTTAGTACCACTTTTCATCTACAAACCGATGGTCAGTCAGAGAGAGTAATACATGTTTTGGAAGATATGCTCCGACATTGTATATTAAAATTCCAAGGCAGTCGAGAAAGGTATTTGTCGTTGGTGGAATTTGCTTATAATAACAATTTTCAGTCGAGTTTGAAAATGGTGCCTTATGAGGCTTTATATGGGCGTAAGTGCCGAACGCCTTTGTGTTGGACTGAACTCAGAGAGAGTCAGATTCACGGAGTCGATCTAGTCAAGGAAACCAAAGAAAAAGTAAGAGTAATCTATGATTACTTGAAAGCCGCTTCGGATAGACAGAAATCCTACGCTGATTTGAAGCGAAAGGAGGTCAAGTTTCAATTCAGTGATAATGTATTTTTAAAAGCGTCTCCATGGAAGAAAGTTCTGAGGTTTGGCTGAAAGGGCGAACTGAGTTCGCATTTTATTGGACCATATAAGGTTACCGAAAGGATAGGGCCGGTGGCATATCGGTTAGCCTTACCATCTGAGTTAGAGAAGATTCACAATGTGTTCCATGTGTCTATGTTACACCGATACCAATCAGATCCATCGCATGTGATTTCACCAACTGAGGTTGAAATTCGACCGAACATGACTTATGGTGAGGAACCGATCAAGATTCTGGCTCTGGAAATCAAATTTAAGAAACAAAAGTGTGGCACTTGTGAAAGTATTATGGCATAGACATGGGGTTGAAGAGGCCACATGAGAGCCTGAGGAGACTATGAGAAATTAATACCCAAACCTTTTCACTGGTAAGATTTTCGGGGACAGAAATCCCTAAGGGGGAGAAATGTAACAGCCTGATTTTAGGGCTAAATGGAACAATGGTTTCGGGACCACAAAACTGAGGCTAAGAAATTCTTTTTATTATTTTAATATTATTTTATGTGTTATACTATTATTTTATGAGTGCATGAAAATTTTGATGAACAAATTTTAACGATTGTAAGCTTAATCGCGAAAAAGGACTAAATCGCATAAGGGGTAAAAGTTCTATTTTACTTGATAGATAGACCAAATAGCTAGAGAACCATAATTGGTGGTCTTTAAAGGGTAAATAGACCCTTTTTCAGAGAGTGGCCAGCCATAGGGGGGACAAGAGAGGTCAAAGGTCAATATTAGGTGTGTTTGGTGACTCAATTGATTAAAATAAAAATAAAAGAAAGAGAAAAAGATATCATCATCTTCTCATTTCGTTTCCCACCAAAAATACCAGCAAATTGAGGGTTTTTGGAAGCTTGAAATTGTAGCCACTCTCCATCTTTGAAAGTAAGTGATTTAGATAACCTTACTTGATAATTTTTATGTTTTTGGAGCCCCTAAAGCTTAATTTAGCTATTGAGGGGACTATTTTGAAAAAATATTGAAAGTTAAATTTTCTGAAATATTATGGAAGAAAATGAGTTATGGTGGTGAAATGAACAGTTTTTGTGAAGTAGTTTTTATGAAAACAGTTGGGGGGACCATTTTGAAAAGTTTATAAAATAGGTTGTAAATGTGTGAAATAATTGGAATTGTAGGTTGTTTCTAGTATAAAAATAATTCGGCTAGGCTTAATTAGTGGGAAAATTTGATGAAAATTGATTTACGAACCTAGGGGTAAAATCGTAATTTTGTAAAATCCTAGGGGCGAAATGTTCATTTTGCCAAAATGTGGTCTATATAATGTCTTAATTTAATGTGATGATTGAACTAGTGAAATTTTTATCATTTCAGATCAAGAAAAATAAGGAACAGACCTTGACTGGGGAAAAGACAAGGTGTACGAGGACTAGACTCATTTTTACAAATTCTGTACCGAGGTAAGTTCACACGTAAATAATGCAATGATTATAATGTATAAATGCTTAAAGGTTGCATGAATTGTAATTCCCACCCTTGAAGGTAAGTTACAATATTTTGTCATTATGCGGGATGATGTGTTAACTCTTTTATCATGAAATATGTGATTGCCTAAGTGGCCGAGTTTGTCGAAGTTAAGTCTATGAGAAAAGTCCTGTTTGAACTTTAGGAATAGATTAGAATACAATGTGACATATCACTAAGAACTATGTGGTTATGAACTCATTTGTATATGTGACGTGTGATTATATAAATCCGGGCACTAGTCAAGTACGTTCTACTGGTGGCTGGGTAGCTCGGCATGTGTTGCGGGTACCTGTCAGCTTGTGTGAGCAGCCCGTGTAGTTACATCTTGACTGTCAGCTTGTGTGAGCAGGCTTGCGGTTAGCTCAAGAACGAGAAATATGTGATGTGTTAAATAACCTAGCATGTGGCCACATATGGTGTGTTATGCGTATGTTTTCCGAGTATCCAATGATATTCGTATTGTTCAACGGTAAGTCGGTAGTTATTCAACGACTAAGTAAATAATGGGAATTATGCAATTGTGTTACGAGTTAGTAAAGGTATGTACGTAAAACTTTTGAGTAAAGATTTCAATATGTTAAGTACTTGGGGTAAGAGTATGTATAAGAAGGTTAAGCTTATGAAACTTTTTTTTTATTTTAACTATTGAGTCATGTTGTTTATTATACGCATATGAGTTACTAAGCTTTATGCTTACTCCTTTCCTTTCGATTTTCTTATAATGTCGTCAAGCTAGTATCAGGGATCAAGAGGCGTCGGAGGCATTGATCACACTATCATCTGAAGCTTTGGTATAACTAGTTCAAATAATTTGATTTTTTGTATGTATAGGGACTCGAATCTTCAGTTTAGTGTCTTGTTAGTTTAGCCACAAGTGTTGGCTCCTATGATGGATGTGATATTCATTTTGTATAGGCCATTAAAGTTGGCTAAAGGTATTGTTAATTATATGCATTTGATGCAAGTTTCTAATGGTTGGGGCCGATTTGGTTATATATACGTTATACTTGTATTTGTTTGGTTGATCTTGTGTAGGTTAATGTAAGTAAGGGTAGCAAAGTGGCTTGGTAAATATCCTTATTTTTGTCCACACGGTAGACACATGGGCGTGTGTCTAGGTCATGTGTGACACACGGCCATCCCCATTGGCTATTGTCCCGCCATGTGTCCCCTGCACGTAAAAATTTCAAGTCAGTATGCAAGTAAACACACAGGTAGAGACACAACCGTGTGTCTCAGCCGTGTGGAGGACATGGCCCCTGGTCACTGACGTGTGTCTCAGCCGTGTGCCCCTCATTGGATGCTGACATCAAAAATAGAATGTCAAGGTTTTTAAACACGGGCTAAGACACGGGCATGTCATTGCCGTGTGAGGGACATGGGCCATGGACACGGGCGTGTGTCAGCTCATGTGAAAACCCCTGCAGGTTCGAATTTAGAATTTAATTCACACAGGCTCTGTACACGGGTGTTTCCCAGCATGTTTAGGCCGTGTGAACCACCGAGCCTTTAACACGTCCATGTCCTAATGGCGACACGGGCGTGTTGCCCTTCCACACGGGCATGTGCCTTGTTTCTAAGGTCATCTTTCTAGAGTTTGTTAAAGGACTCTAATCGGTCCTGAATGGGTTTTGATAGATGTTTGCGGTCTCATGAGTCCATGTTAATGAAGTTTAGACATGTTCCGAAAAAGTTTTAAATTTTACCATGTCTTGATGACTTGGAAACGTTTGACTACATGTGCTTAAGAGTTGTAGCGCCTTGTATTCCATCCCAGCATAAGGTACGGGTGTGGGGTGTTACACTCTTCTTCTTAAATGATTCGATTACATAGAATGTGACATTCTTTAGATCTTATGAATGTTTTGAGTTATATATGAGAATGGATGTGATATTATATATTTGTTATATGATTGTTACTTTTTTGCCAAGGTGGTGGTTCTTCGAAAATAGATTGTGGACTATCATCTCCACGTATGATTGTTTTGTTTAATTTATAGAATTCTTGTGAATCAAAAATGAGTATGGGATTTAAATGTAATTTTTTCATAAGGAGTCCTTGATTAGGAGAAGATGGAGTGATGGCAGTTAAAGACCCAATGAATGCCTTATAGTGAAAATTTATGTAATTTTTTATGTTTCATTTATTTTCTAGATATAGAACCTTGGGAACCTTGGCTAAAAATTATATTTTAATTACCCATCTTATTATATACCTATTTTATAATTATTTATAATATTTATATTATGTTATATTATAATTTTGATATATATGTATGAGATGATCAATAGTTGATCAATTAAAAAATAAGAAGTGTGGTAATGAGAAAATTCATATGTTGTATTGTTCCATTCACTTCTTTAGGTTATTCGAATGTTATGAGAAGTGTGGTAATGAAAAGGTGCATGTCTAGGATTGGCTTTAGTAAGGAAAAACTTGGTTTTTAAGTGGTCAAATATGAGTCACCTCCCTTACTTGGGACCCTACTTGGTACATGGTTCATATTCATTTCTTCAATTTTTCCCTTAAAAGAAAATTTGTAAAGAACCAAAATTATTTGTTTTTATGATTAATTGATTCTTGTGAATAAATGAATGTGACTATTATAAAATTTCTATAACATGTCATGTATATATTGGAAGCATGTCATATAGATTAGGTAAGAATGCCGCTAGGACTATTGTATGATCATTCTAGAAATCTAGGATCAAAACCTTGCAGTTTTTTTTTAAATATTGAGTGGCATAAGGTCCTTCAAGAAGACCTAAGACCTCCATTGATGGTCCCTAAGTGATAGCACGATAAAGTTTCGAGTTGATTCCTACCCTAGCCACACCCCAAGGAAAACTTTATCATGTGGGTTCATTGGATGAGATTTCCTTTTAAGGACAACTAGTCATTTATGGTTATCAATGAGATTGTCCCAAAATGACTCACAAATGAAAGCATATTCATGATAGGCATTAAGTCAATGGTTACACACTCAAGATCGTCTTTTATTAAATAGTAATCCATATTCGTACTAGTTAATCATGGGACCCTAAGGCAAAATGATTGATAGGTGAGAAAATGATTGTAGCAACATAAGAGTGTTTTTCATGGTTTTAATAGAAGACACATGCATCATACTACATTCTTGATATGTTGCTGAAATGAAATTATTTGCTTCATACAAAGATAGTAATTAGTGAATATTTATTGCTTTCCAGTTCAAATATGTCTCCTACTCCTCTTATTACCATTCTTATTGAGAATAAATTGAATAGGGATAACTTTCAACAATGAAAACAGAACTTGGTGATAGTTCTCAGCTATAAGGAACACAAATTTGTCCTTGGCAAACCTTGCCCAACTAAAGCTCAGCCCAAAGCGAGCAATCACTAGAGAGATTCTTGCTCGATTGCTCGATGTTATCTGTTAGTGAGCATAAGTAGCGTGCTACAAAAGCAACACGAGAATTTTTGTACTACTAAAGAAATCATGAAAGATTTGGAAAATTTTATTGAAAACCAAGTTGCATTGGCTCGACAATCCGCTATTACAACTTTGATGAACTCCTAGTAGAAACCCAATAGTCCGGTCAAAGAGCATATGCTTAAGCTTATGAGATTCTTTGTGAAAGCGGAGGACAATGGAGCTGAACTAGACATGAACACTCAGAATTAGTGTTCAAACCCTTGACTAAAAAGTTCTCCGGCTTTAGGTCCATTTACAACTTAGGAAACAAGACACTTACTTTGGCTCAGCTCATGAAAGAGTTACAACCCTATGAGTTGATGTTGAATGGTGGTAAGCTGGTTCAGAAGAAACTTGAGACAAAATTAGTTGTGGGCTCCTTGTCCTCTAAAGGGAAGCAGAAAACTAAGGGAAAGAAGAAACCAACTAAGTCTTCTATTCCACCTTGTGCAGATAGGAAGAAGGCTAAGAATTCAAAAGATCCAAAAACAATCAAACATTTCTTCTACAACAGGAAAGGGAACTTTAGATCAAACTGCAATGAGTATTTGGATTACCTAGCTGAAAGGGGTAAAAGTATGGAACTCTTTGTGGTTGAAGCTTGCTTAGTGGAAGAATCAATTGGCAACCGGGTTATTGATTCTGGAGCCATTAACCATGTGTGTGTTTCTTTATAGGAGTTCAACAAAATGAGAAGTTTGCGTGACAAGAGCCTCATGTTGCAAACCAAAGATGGGAGCTATGTTTCAGCCGAAGCAGTGGGAGAATTTATTTTACATTTTGATAATTTTAGGAAGATTGTTTTAAAGGACGTGTTTTATGTACCTTATTTTAAGAGGAACTAAATTTTTATAGCATTTTTATTTAATGACGATTATTCTGTGACATTCAATAAAGGGATTTCTATTCACAGAAATCGTTTATTGGTTTATAATGGATGGATGAAAAACAATATCTTTTCTATCAAACCAAATAACTATTCGATGCTTGAAATTGAAATGGTAAATAAGAAGCTTAAAACTTCTAACTCTAATGAAGGGTACCTATGGTACTTAAGACTTTATCATATTAACCAAGAAAGAATCACTAGACTCATGAAAGATGGTCTATTAAGTATGCTTAAGGAAGCTATCTTCCACAATGTGAATCTTGCTTAGAAGGTAAAATGCCTAAGTGGTATTTTAATGCGCATGGTACAAGGGTCAACCTAACACTGATGTATGTGGTCCCATGAGCATTAGTTCTTAAGGAGGTTACAATTATTACATGACTTTCATCGATGACTATTCTCGATATGGATATGTGTATCTATTGCACTGTAAATCAAAACCTTTAATAAATTTTGAGAGTTTCATGCAAAAGTAGAAAAAATTAGGTTTATCCATAAAGAATCTTTGTTCTGATCGAGGTAGGGAATACTTGTCTGACGAGTTATTAGGATACCTCATAGAGAATGAGATTTTATCCTAGTTGACTGTGCCAAGCACTCCATAGTAGAATGGTGTAGCAGAGAGAAAGATTAGAACCTTGCTTGACATGATTCGTTCAATGTTAAGCTATTCAGAACTCCCTACTTCCTTCCAGGGATATGTGATACAAATGACTTGCTATATTTTGAATGATGTGCCAACCAAGCATGCTTGTAGACATATTATGAATTGTGGCATGGAAAGAAACATGCTCTAAATCACTTTAGAATATGGGGTTATCCAGTACACATTCTGGATAAGGATGTAAAGAAGTTGGATGCAGGGACAAAATTGTGCATGTTTGTAAGATAACCAAAAGGAACAAAAGGTGGATTATTTCATAAACCGAAAGATAATACGATTAAAGTTTCTACTCATGCTAATTTACTTGAGAAAAGATACATGGATAACTTTAAGCCTCATAGTAAAGTGATACTCGAGGAACTTTCAAGAGTTGTTGAGAATAATCACCAAATTCAATTCTAAAGAAAGTTGTAGAAAGATCTACAAAAATCAACAAGATAGGTGAATTTATTGTAGTGTGTGTGTATTTCTAAGAATCCGGGCTTCTTCATATATGATGATACTATTTATAATACGAAAACCAATCATGAGATTAATGATCCACTCACTTACTAGGAGACTATATAGAACGTTGATTCCAAGCTCTAGGAACATGCTATAGATATTAAGATGGATTCGATGAAGTCCAATACGGTGTGGGAACTTGTAGATTTACTGGTTGGGATTAAACCCATAGGGTGTAAGTGGATATACAAGAAGAAGAGAAATGTAGAACAGAAAGTAGAAACACATAAATCTAGACTTGTAAGGAAATGTTATACACAGAAAGAAGACATCAATTACGATGAGACTTCTCTCTGGTAGCCATGCTCAAGTCTATCCGCATACTCTTATCCATTGTTGTTGCTCTCAATTACAAGATCTGAAAAATAGATGTCAAGCAATCATTTTTAAATGACTATATTCATGAGACCATTTACATGGCTCAACTCACTAGATATGTTGTCAAATGAAAGGAGCAAAAAGTTTGCAAACTACTAAGATCCATCTATGGACTTAAACAAGCATCCCACTCATGGAATAAAATATTTGATCAAACAATCAATACTTTTGGGTGTGAGAAAAAAGATGATGAACCTTTTGTTTATAAGCATATAAATGACAAAAAAGTGGTCTTCCTTATTTTTTATGTCGATGGTGTTCTACTTATCGAAAATGATGTAGGAGAATTGTCATCAGTTAAACTATGATTATCTTAAAAGATTAGCATGAAGAACTTGGGTGAAACTAGTTATATTCTTGGAATTCGAATTCTTAGGGATTGAAAGAATAAAATGATAGTTGTATCACAAGCTAGTATTTCCTATAAAAAGAATACATTATGTGTCTAGATTCCATACTAATTTTTCTAGCAATTTGTTTTCATAAAGAGATTTGCATAAGGAGAAGATTGTTTATGTTAAATTCTGAATTTAAAAAATCAACCCAACAAAGTAAATTAGTTTAAGTAAATGTCATTGTTTGAATTTGAATAATGTGTACTCATTTTTCTCTATAATGTTTTGGTTTTTTAACATGTGAAATAGGTTATTTGGTTGAATATGAGTAGATGAATTAGAGCCGTTATTTATTACAACAGTCAAATTTGTGAAACCGAAATTGGGGTTGTTTTTGTATCAGCCCAATCTTTAGAATTGGCTTCTAACTGGAGCATAAAATTGCACGATCTTTGGTCAAATTTTAAAAGGAAAGTGACGAGTTCAAGACATAGTAGAATTTTGAGCTTGAAATATAGATATCTAACATCATTAAACCCTATTAGATATGATATATTAGAGCTCACAAACAACATGGAGGTCGAGGTGATGCTCAATTCGCATTACTCCAGTGGACATACTATATAAGAGTTATATGCCCATTTTTTCGACATCGATGAAAGTGCTCTGAGTTTTACAATAGTTTCAGTTAATGCATATCAGGAAAAAGAAGTAGAAAGTCCAACCACATAGTTGTGCGGTGGGTTCACAGTATTGTTACAAAGCTCCTATCAAGAAATGCTAGAACATCAATGGGAAAGCATTCATCGGTTTCAGCCCTTGATTTTAACTTTGGTGCATAGTCTATCTAATAGTTGAGGTTAGTTGGTAACCCAAACTTCAACACCCCGAAACGACATCCTATTAGTGCTTTTGTTTTTAAACTTCTGAATGTCTATGTTCTATACTAGAAATACTTATATGGGTATGCCAAAAAGTTACACTTGTAGGCATTCCGCAAGTGATTTTGGTTATAATGTAAGATTTATAAGAATGAATGATGTACTCCCTACAGCTTGCATCAGTGAAGGGGCATCCAACCTTGAACATGCAAATAGGGTTGATAATGAATAGTGAGCTGAGAACGAAGAGGGACATGAAATTGATAATGGTAAAATCTTAGGGTCCAAATTAGATGGTTTGAAAATTTCATTACTTTTTGAACTAGAGATCATTCCTACTAAACTAGAAGAGAGTGGTTTTGATGATAAACGTCCAGAAAATGTTGGAGGAGAAGAGAATCCAAAACCGAAATTGATAAGAGGAAAAGGTGAAGAAATCATCCAAAGCTCAAAAAAGGGATAATAGGCAGGAATTGGCCAAACCAAAAAGTGTAATTGCAAGAGAGTCAGGAAGAAAGTGTAGCAAAAGAAGTCGGCTAACCAATTGACCAAAAGGGAGCTCAAAGTTGCACAACAAGTGCCAAAAAAAAGTGCTCGAAATATACCAAACAAAAGTCAGCCAGCCAAATCGAAAGTACAAGTAAGAAAAAAGAGAAAAATACTTGGTAACAAATGAAATCAAGAAAGGAAACCAACTACACTCCAGCTGAATTCCCTTGTGCCCTAGAGTCCCTATACGGTACCAACACACTCCTCACTTGACTCCTCAAATCTCTCCACCTAAACACTATCCATATCCCTTGAAAATTCCTAACTTTTCTGCCCACAGCACTCCTAGAATTCAGTTACACACTCCCCACTTCCCCCAACACTCTCAACCACCCATAAGAATTAGAATCCCACTATCATTCAATCTCTTACACGACCCAGTAGCAAAAAGAGTACCCTTTGCATGAAACAAGACTCGAACTCAAGTTTCCTAGCAGAAGTAACACACCACTATCCCTTGAACCAACAAGCTTTTTATGACACATCCTAACCATATTTATTTAAGAACCCTACTGACAAGAGACAGGGTTTACTCAAGCAAAAACAAAATTTAGCACAAGCCAAAGCTTGAACCCAGGACTTCACCAATACCCTCAGGACATTCAACCACTGAAGTAGACATGTATCTATGCATAACAACACACAAAAATAAATATTCAAACATGCCCAGAGTTAACTGAAAAAGATAATGCTCAGAACACAAGGCCGAGTAACACTGTAGTTAGAGGTAGACCACCCAGAAACATGAGAAATATGAGTGGTAGTAGAGGTGTGACACGAGACACTATAGCAAGATCTGATACCAGAGTAAATGCACAAGCCTATGCTATTCACGCTCATGAAGAAGTGTCATCTCCAGATGTTATCACCGGTACTTTTAATCTCTATGATACTAAAGTTATTGCATTAATAGATCCAGGATCAACTCAATCGTATGCATATGTGAATTTGGTATCCATTAAGACTTTACCTGTAGAGTCTACTGAATTTGTAATTAGAGTATTGAACCCCTTAGGCAAGTTTGTTTTGGTTGACAAAGTGTGCAAGAACTGTCCATTGATGATTCAGGATAATTGCTTTCCAGCCGATTTGATGTTGTTACCATTTGATGAGTTTGATATAATTTTGGGTACGGATTGGCTAACATTGCATGATGCTGTTGTGAATTGTAAAAGAAAGACGATAGATTTGAGATGTCAAAATAATGAAATTATTAGAATTAAGTCAGATGATCTGAATGGTTTTCCAGTAGTGATTTCTTCGATGTTAGCTCAAAAATATGTGAGAAAGGGTTGTGAAGCTTATTTTGCTTTTGTGCTCGATTCAAAAGTGACTGAAAAGAAGATTGAGGAGAGATCTTCAGTCTAGATGATGAATCCGACTTTTGAGATGGATCAATCGGCTTCCTTGGAGTAATTCCTTACTCCCCCTTATCCATCCCCTTTTCCTTTCTCCTCTAGGGTGTATTTATAGGCTTTGGAATGCCTAGAAGCCCTCAAAAATGGCCTTTTCCAAATTGGACTTAACTTGGGCTCGGAAGGGACACACCCATGTGAGACACCCGTGTGCGATTACTTCAGGCCGTGTTCGAGCCTGTTAGAATGGCACGGGCATGTGCTATACCTATGTGAGTCGTGTTTCAATTCTGCCAGATTGACACGGCCGTGTGGTCTGCCCGTGTGAGGAGGTCCGGGTCGTGTTGATCTCGTACTTTGGCCCCTTTTTTCCGTTTTTGGCCCGTTTCTCGTTTCTTTCGCTCTCCTATGCTCTCCTAAGTATAAAACATGAAATTAAAGCATTAGGAGCATCGAATTCACCAATTCTTCTGGAAAATCATCCATAAAATGCATTAAACATGGGGTAAAAATATGTATAATTTACGGTTTATCAAATACCCCCACACTTAAGCATTTGCTTGTCCTCAAGAAAAATTCTCAACTCACAATCAAAATAAATTCTTCTCAACTTACAATTCCTATTGATAATATCTCAGAATAATCCATAGGTAATCATACATTGAGAATTCAAATAAGAAGAACATAAAAGTTTCAAACATTCCAAGTTGTTAATCATGCAAACATAGGTGTTTTTCCACATCTAAGTAATTACCTTTGATTTAGAATATCATAGAGTTTCACATCCTCACTAAAGATTCACTCAAATCACTCGAGGTGTTTAAGGACAATAAATGAAGCACTCAATAGTCAATAATGAAATGTCATTACCATAGGCTTGCATGAAAATCAAATCTCCACCACTATAATTTAAGATGATACATCAATCAAAAGGTCTTTAGAGGGTTGTAATGAGGCTTGGTTAGGGGGTGTAGTCACAAGCTAAAAGAAATGGTTAAAATTGAGATTGAATTGAAAAATTACCTAACTAGAAAAAGAGTTAATCTTTACTTGCGTACAATAGAGCTTCTTCTCAGAAAATGAAATTACAGATATGTATACATAGTTAATTTTTTTTTAAGAACAAGTTAAAATAATATAGACTAACTATCAAGAATAAAACATAGCTAGGCAATCCAATCAACTCAAGTCTCGACAAAAAAAATAGGGATTAATTTAAGGGATTTCAACAATAATGGGTTAAAGGTTAATATTAAGGGTAATACAAGAAATGGCTTGTTAGGTTCAAGGGGGTTTACTAGGGGTTAATCAAGGAGGTAGGATTTTCATGGCATGAGTGGGTTAATCCTAAGTGCCTTAATCATTTTGACATATCAAATCAAATGGTGTGGTCTCGACATGCATAATCAAGCAAGTTCTAGAATAACAGTTCAATATTGACGCACTCAAAGCAATAATGAAAGTGAGCATGAAAGAATTAATAGATGCTCAAAAGGCTCAAAAATCTCACAAAAAATTATGGCTTTTTGATGTTTATACTCGTGAATTCCAATTCAAAGTAATACTTAGACTTGGGGAAACAACCTATAATTTTAAATTCTTAAAAACCAACTTATCATGCTTGATTCCCTAATGTCTTTAAATTTTAAACAATCAATACATAAATCCCTATGTTTTAATTCAAGATATATCAATCAAAATCATAAATCAATTAAAATTTATTCTAAATATGATATGAGAGCTTTTTAAGAGAATAAGGCAGTCATTCAGGGATTTTTCAGATAATGAAATGAATACCCCCCACACTTAAGATGTACATTGCCCTCAATGTATAAAGATAGATATTAGAGTATATAAAATTAGGATAGGGAGAGAAATGAAACTTCCTGTATTAGGAATGGATGATATTCTTGGATTGACGAGATCAAGTATTAGAGATAACTCTGGATGGCAAGCTTGACTCTGAAGGTAAGCCGTTTTTTTCTAAAAAGGAAAACAAATGAATCTTATAAAAAATGAGTCTTAAAAACTTAATGAAAGAAAAAGAAAATAAAATAAGATAATTATTCTAATTTTTCAAGTGGCACGGCCGGTGCACACGCCCGTGTGGTTTGTGTCCCATCTGTGTTCGTCGCGAATTGTAATGTCATCACACGACCTTCTCGCACGCCCATGTGTATAGGCCGTGTGGCTACAAGATCGTGTCGCACGGCCGTGTCTGGCGTGGTTTGCTTCTCCCACGATTGTGTAGGTTTACGCACGCCCATGTCATTCTGACAGTGTTGTCCACGGGTGATAGACAGGGGCGTGTCGCACGCCTGTGTTGTTTTGGCAGGCTCGACCACGGCCATGTCGCACGGCCGTGTTGTTTTATCGTAGCCCGTGTTTGGGGAAATCTTCTACCCTGTTTCTGCACGGCCATATTGAACGACCGTGTGCTTGGTCGTGTCTCTATGGAAAACCTGTATTAAAGAGCTCCGTTAGTAAGTTGGATGTTGAAGAGTAAATTTTGAAAGAAGTAATACAGTTAGGGCTCGGGTTGCCTCCCGAGAAACGCTTATTTATAGTATAAGCTCGACTCACCTCTCCGTTGAATGATCATGGTGGTTCGAGGAGTTTATACTCCTCATTCCTGTTATCAATCTTAAAATAAGTTTTAAACGGGTGTTGTTTACCTTAAAAGTGCCGAACTTGGGATGACTCACCTCCACCGTACTGAATGGAAAAATGCTGAGTACCGTAAGAGGGATTTCCTCATTCGGTGTGGTAGTGACAATGTGGGGATCTGCGACATCTAATACAACTTTATCACCAACCTTAAGTTGATTTGGAGAGGTATCGGGTTCATTCTGGCATAGTTTTGGTTTATCATGTGTTCTCGGTGTATGTGTCGCCATTCATCTAGCTCTTTTATTTGTAGCCTTCGTTCTTCATGAATAGATCCTCTACTATTGTTTGAGAGTGGCTCTTGTACTTCCTTCAGACTTATCTCCTGCAAAGTGGGTTGTATCATGTGGTCAGTTTTAATAGAATGGTTTAGACGATCACCTTCAATTTTCGATGTGTTGTCAAAATTGCAAGCTTGAAGGGTGAGTGTTTCGTCTCTTACGTGAAGCGTGAGATCACCTGTGCCAACATCAATAATTGTTTTAGCAGTTGCTAAAAAGGGCCTTCCTAGGATTAAAGGAGTATTTCTATCCTCCTCTATGTCTAAAACAGTGAAGTCAACGGGAAATATAAATTTATCGATTTTGACTAGCACATCTTCAATAATACCCCTAGGAAATCTTATAGATTTATCTGCTAATTGAATGCTCATCCTAGTCTGTTTGGGTTTCCCGAGACCTAGTTTCTTAAACATTTTATAAGGCATGACGTTGATACTAGCCCCTAAATCATCTAACGCATTATTAACATCTAAACTACCAATTAAGCAAGGAGTCGTAAAACTCCCTGGATCTTTTAGTTTGTTCGGTAACTTATTTTTCAGAATAGCTTAGCACACTGCGTTTATCTCTACATGCGATGCCTCGTCCAACTTCTGCTTATTTGCTAAAAGCTCTTTTAAAAATTTCATTACGTTTGGCATCTGCGATAGGGCTTCAATAAACGGTAAGTTAATATGTAATTTTTTTAAGAGTTTAAGGAATTTACCAAATTATTCATCTGAGCGGTCTTTCCTTGTAACACCCCTTACCCGTACCCGAGGCTGGGATAAGGTACGAGGCGTTATCGGACAAACATACAAACATTAAACTAAAATACGGGCCATAAAATTCCATTCATATTTCAAAACTTTCATTCACTTACACATAGTCCCTTATTTGAGTCTACGAAGCCCAAAACATACTTTAGAAAGGGTTCGGGACTAACCCGAGAACTTATGAAAATCTTGGAAATTTCATGCTTTAAGGCTCCACACGCCCGTGTCCCAAAGTCGTGTTCCATACACGACTGAGACACATGGCCGTGTCTCTGCCTGTGTGGAATATACCTTGGCTATTTTCCAAGCTTTGGTCAACCTTAATCTCTTACACACTTATACAAAATCAAAAGCATATAAAAATGGTATTTATTTAATGATTAAATATTCTCAATTAAACCTCAAACATAGCATTTGTATGTCATCATACATGTGTCTCTCATACTCATTTTACCTTGTTTATTATAGTACCACTTATATATTTATACCAAGATTATCATCTTACAAAATATATTCAGCTTAATCATCAAGCATTCATATTTAAAACTAGAAAGCATTCATATTTAAAACTAGAACATATCTTTATAAAATACCACAATTCAGATACGCAAAATAACATGTTTGCCTAAAACATTTCAATCAACTCCATACCCAACAAGCATTACATTGAGACTAGTCATATATATATAAGAAAACAGAAAGAGAATGATATGTATCATGACATATATATATATGTCATGATACATATCATTCTCTTTCTGTTTTCCTATAAACACATATCACTTATTTCATTATATCAATATTTCATATACCATAGTTTCCATGTATTCAACATATATTTATTTTCCTCCTCCTCCTCTCCATTCCACATCCTTAATGTATATAGCATTCTTGTAAGTACGATTTCACAATTTACTAATAAATGCTCACATCAAACTGTCCACACGAGTCATAGTCACTTACTTATTTATAATTCGAGCTACAGAGCCCCAAATTAAGATCCGTAGGTTTCCCCTAAAACTAGACTCACATATATTTCCTCCATAAAATTTTCATAATTTTGGTTTAGCCAATTAGTACAGTTTATTCATTAAAATTTCCCCTGTTTCACTTTCTGATAGTTCTGACCTCTCTTCACTAAAAATTAATTATCTCACAGTACAGAACTCGGATAATGTTCTTGTTGATTTATCTTGAAAATAGACTCATTAGGGATTTTAAAAATATAATTTTAAGCCTCTAATTATTTTTATCCAAAATTTTGTGATTTTCCAAAATCAGAATAGGGGATCACGTAATCATTCTGAACCAGTCTCATAGAAACATAAATATATCAAAATATAAAACTCCTTTTCTTTCTCTGTTTCTTTTATATGAAAATAGACTCACTAAGCTTTAATTTGATATCTCATTCAGTCTCTGATTCAATTTCTAATATTTTTTGTGATTTTTCAAAATCACGTCACTACTACTATCTAAAACAGTTTTATGCTAATTCACTCTTTCACACTTTCCTTGTATTAACCTCATTTTAACTTACATATCACAAATCATTTTCACCACATTTCATACATTACAAGTATAGGCCCATGATCACAAGGTCACCATAAAATCATCCTGATGTATAACTTACTTGTTTATAACCTCACCACATCCTGGTCACTTAATGAACACATCATTCACATAATCAAGTTCCTGCACTTATTCATCACAAAACTAACAAAGCAATACATAGAGAGTCTCCCGTTGAACAATTCGGATCAATCCTTGATACTTGGTGGTTTCAGCACATAGCTCCACCCATCATATAGTTCGGCTCTCTTGTACACATGGTGAACACTCAGTACCACCCATGTGACCTAGCCAATTTATCTCGTAGCTCTCTTGTCTACATGGTGTCCTTCACCTGGAACCACGCATGCGACCTAGCTACATATATCCCTTAGCTCTCTTGTCTACATGGTGTACACATAGTATCACCCATGTGACCTAGCCACATCATAATATCTTGTAGCTCTCTTGTACACATGATGTGCACTCAGTACCGTACATGTGACCTAGCTACATACTATCTGTATCATCCAATCTTTCCGAAGGTTCAACCAGGATTTCTCTCTCTTTTCCAACAATTTCACCAATCAAGTAATTATCCACAAACATATTTCCAATATTATTATAAAATATCATAATACAAGTAATATTGATGTATTACTTACATATAAACTTACATCTTATTTAATATCAAGGCAATAACATTAAATTACACATTGCCTTATTAAAAATCATATGAACTTACACTTTCCCATAATATCCATAATCATAGAAATCACACTTATGTATGATAATTCAATGCACTTCATGTACCATAGACATATTTTTAAATCAATTCATAAACTTGGCACCATAATCATTTAATTTAATATAATTCAATTAATTCACTAAATTTAACTTTCAAATATAAATTACAGCATTATTGCTGTATTATTATCATACCAACTTACATACTTTCAACACCTCAGAAATCATAATGAATATATCAATTTTACATTGAAACATGCATAAATTAATGCTTATTATACATATGAACTTACCTCGATACTAAAACGGCCATTTTACCAACTTTCCCAATTTTCGATTTTTCTCGTTCTAGGTTCAAATCTCATTTTTTGGGATCTAAAACATCATATTTTACTTATTTAATTAATGTACTATTCAAAACAGTCCTTAACTCAAACTTTGGAAAAATTAAAATTTTTCCCCTAAACTTTTGCATATTTACACTTTTGCCCCTAGGCTCGGGAATTAAACTTCATCCCTTATTCTTATGTTTTATGACATTCTGATCACTTTTCCCTTCTATGGAAACATCAAATTCTTACTCTAACATATACTTATGACTATTAGGTATTTTTACCGATTAAGCCCTTTTACTCGTTTTAACTCAAAACCGAGTAGCACAAGTTGTCTAACATAATTTAAAAAAACCTCATATTCTATTATAAAACATCAAAATAAACACATTTCACCTATGGGTATTTTTCCAAATATGAACCCTAGCTTAAATTATTGCTAGAATAAGCTTAATCAAATTACCGGGATTCCAAAAACGTAAAGAACTTGAAAAACGGGGTTATAACAGACTTACTATTGAGCTTGGAAAGCTTGAAAACCCTAGGCATGGCTTCCCCCATGCTAATTTCAGCCTCCATGAGAAAGATGAGTCAATTTTGGCTTTATTTTCCCTTTTTATTTCTTTTAATTACCAAATGACCAAAATGCCCTTCCTTATTAAACTTTCAAAAATTCCATCTATGTCCAATTTTTTTCCATCACTTAGAAATTGGTCAAATTTCTATTTAATACCTCCTAATTAATATTTCAAAGAAATTTCATACTAGAAACTTCTAAAATGCAGGTTTTGCAACTTATTCAATTCAGTCCCTAACTTCAAATTGAGCACTTTATGCATAGGATTTCTTCACGAAATTTTCACAAAGTCATGCAATCATATCATAGACCACAAAATAATCATAAAATAATTACTTATATCTCGAATTTTGTGGTCCTGAAACCTCTGTTCCAACTAGACCCAATTTTGGGCTATTACATTCCTTGTCGTGTTGGGATATGGTACACGAGGTTTATATTCGACATTCACTGATTTGTTTGTATTTTGATCTACCTCACCTTGACCTTTGCTTACCACAGTTTCTTGCCTCAGTTCTGGTTCAGGCTCAACGACTCCTTCATCTTGAATATTAATCGCATTGAGTTGTTCCCTTGAATTTGGTTCAGTATTACTTGGCAAACTACCTTGTGGTCGTTTGGAGATTAGTTTGGAAAGCTAGCATATCTGAGTTTTAAGCCTTTGGACCGATGCTTGTTGATTCTTAAGTGCTGTCTCGGTGTTCTAGAAATGAGTTTCTGACACCGATATAAACTTTGAGAGCATCTCTTCAAGGTTCGGCTTCTTTTCCTATTGGTAGGGTGGTTGCTGAAAACCCGGAGGATGTTGTGGTCTTTGATTTCCTTGGCCTCCCCACGAGAAATTGGGATGGTTCCTCCAACCTGCATTGTAAGTGTTACTAAATGGATTGTTTTGAGGTCGAGGACTATTACCCACATAGTTTAGTTGCGTGTTATCCATGTTATGGCCATAAGATTGGTACTCCGAATGGCTTGTTCCACCACTACTTGCTTTGCATTGCATTACTGGGTGAGCCTGTGATGAACTAAGAAAACCATCAATCTTCTTATTCAAGAGTTCTACCTGATTTGACAGCATGGTGACTGAATCGATGTTACAAACACCGACTGTTTTCGTTGGCTTTGTCCTCATGACTTGCCACTGATAGTTATTCAGTGACATCTCTTCTATAAACTCATAGGCATCTTCCGGTGTTTTTTTATTGATGGTTCCGCCAGCAGCTGCGTCAACCATTTGCCGAGTCGAAGGATTCAGACTATTTTAAAATGTTTGTACTTGGAGCCAAAGCGGTAACCCATGGTGAGGGCACCTTCTTAGTAAGTCCTTGTATCTCTCCCATGCATTGTAGAAGGTTTATAAATCCATCTGCACAAAAGAAGAGATGTCATTACGTAATTTAGCTATTTTAGCCAGCGGAAAATATTTTAGTAAAAATTTTTCAGTCATTTGTTCCCAAGTAGTAATTGACCCTCATGGTAACGAGTTCAACCACTGTTTAGCTTTGTTCTTCAATGAAAAGGGAAACAACTGAAGACGTATGGCATCATCAGAAATGCCATTAATTTTAAATGTATCGCATAGTTTTAAGAAGTTGGCTACATGAGCGTTGGGATCCTCATCTGCAAACCATCAAACTGAACAAATTGTTGTATCATCTGAATAATGTTAGGTTTTAATTCAAAAGTATTTGCAGCTACAGCAGGTCTAACTATGCTAGATTCAGTTCCTGATAAAGAAGGTTTAGCATAATCATACATAATGTGTGGAGCAGGATTTTGATTAACCGCAATTGCAGGAGGTAGCTGATTGCCTTCGTTTTTATCCATCTCTTCGGTTGGGGGTTGAGTATCGTCTTTTTGCTTATTCTCTGTGTATCTTAAGCTTCGTCTTATTTCTCTTTGGTTTCTACGAACTCTGCGATAGATTTCTTCGTCAAAAAGTAGTGGCCCTGACGGGTTTTTTCTAGTCATAAACTATAAAAACCTACCAAGAGAAGGAAAAAGTGAATTAATAAATAATAATAATAAAATTAAATTAAATTGTAAGAAAAATAAATGGCTAAAGTAATAAAAATTGAGTGTTCCAAATATCTTAGTTCCCCGGCAACAGCGCCAAAAACTTGATCGCAAGGTTTCGTGATAGGTTTTAAATATTTATAATTACTCGTTCTTGAACTAACTGTTATCACGATGTAGGCAAGTGTACCTATCGAACAGTAGTATAGTTTTAGCAAGACCAGATTGTCGAACCCAAAGGAACTAAAAGTACTAGTAATGACTGTCTTTTTATTATCTAGCCTAAGAATAAATAGGTTTTTGTTTTAGTTAACTAATTATCTAAACTAAGAACGTACAGAGAAAAGAATTGGGAAATTTCTTTTGGGAAAAATCGATTGAATTAAGACAATACCTAAGGAAAAATCCACCTAGACTTTACTTGTTATTCTGGCTCCGAATCGAACGATTTATTCATTCAACTTGTTCCGTAGAGATCCCTAAGTTATGTTATTATCCCTATTCAAGACTAATAACGTCTAATCCCTAGATTGAATAACCGAGACTTTTCTCTAATTAACACTCTAGGGTTGCATTAACTCGATCTATGGATCTCTTATTAGGTTTCACCCTAATCCGGCAAAATCTTATCACCCTATGTCTAGGCGCGCAATCAACTCCGCTTAATTATGACGAATGTACTCTTAGACAGGGTCTATTCCTCCTCTGAATAAGGGCATGTCTTCAATCAGTATCCTGGGATATCAAAACAAGAATTAAGAACACATAATTAAGAACAAGTTAAATTTTTATCATACGATTCAAAAAATAATAACAACATTCGTCTTAGGTTTTATTCCCCTTAGGTATTTAGGGGTTTTAGTTCATAACTAAATAAGAAAACATCTCAGAAGAATAAAGAATACAAAACATAAAGAAAACCCAAAACTCCTGAAGGGAAATTGAGGAGAGATCTTCAGTCTTGATTATGAATCCGGCTTCTGAGATGGATCAATCAGCTTCCTTGGAGTAATTTTTTACTCCCCCTTCTCCGTCCCCTGTTTTTTCCTCCTCTATGGTGTATTTATAGGCTTTGGAATGCCTAGAAGCCCTCAAAAATGGCATTTTCTAAATTGGACTTAACTTGGGCTCTGCAGGGACACGCCCGTGTGCGATTACTTCAGGCTGTGTTTGAGCCTGTTAGAATGGCACGGGCGTGTGCTATACCCGTGTGAGTCGTGCTCCAATTCTGCCAGATTGACACGGGTGTGTGGTCTGCCCGTGTGAGGAGGTCCAGGCTGTGTTGATCTCGTACATTGGCCCATTTTCTCTATTTTTGGCCCGTTTCTCGTTCCTTTCGCTCTCCTATGCTCTCCTAAGTATAAAACAGAAATTAAAGCATTAGGAGCATCGAATTCACCAATTCTTATGAAAAATCATCCATAAAATGCATTAAACATGGGGTAAAAATATGTATAAATTACGATTTATCACACGACTGAGTTTTTTTCCCTTGGGTGCTTCTGTATTGTTTGTGAAAAAGAAAGATGAAACGGTGGGAATATGTATTGACTACAGACAGTTGAATAAAGTGACAATCAAGAACAAATACCCTCTACCACGAATTGATGATTTGTTTGATCAATTGAAAAGAGCTACAGTGTTTTCAAAGATAGATTTCAAATCAGGTTATTACCAATTGCGAGTTAAAGATTCTGATGTGCCAAAGACTGCATTTAGAAGGAGGTATGGTCAGTATGAGTTTTTAGTTATGCCTTTTGGATTAACAAATGCACCTGCTATCTTTATGGACTTCATGAATTGAATTTTCAGATCGTATCTAGATCAGTTTGTTGTGGTGTTCATAGATAATATTTTGATATATTAGAAGATGAAAATGAGCATGCAGTACATTTAAGAATTGTATTGCAAACTCTACGTAGTAAGTAGTTATATGCAAAGTTCAGCAAATGTGAATTTTGGTTGCGTAAAGTTGGTTTTCTGGGGCATATTGTGTCAGCATCGGGTACCCGAGTTGATCCAAGTAAGATTTCTGCAATAATGGATTGGAAGTCTCCGAGAAATGTATCTGAAGTTAGTAGTTTTTTGGGACTAGCTGTGTCATATCCCGAATTAGGGCCTAATTAGAACAGTGGTTTTGAGACCACAAATCTGAGATAGAAATAATTATTATATGATTCTTATAAGGTCTATAATATGAATGCATGCTTATGTGAAAGTTTCATGAAGAAATTCTATGCATATAATTGAACTTTAGGGACCAAATTGAATAAAATTCAAAACTTGCATTCCAGAATCTTTAAGCATGAAATTGTTTTAGATTATGAATTAGAGGGTCCTAATTAGCAATTTGACCAATTTCTATAATTTTTGACAAAAATGGACATGCATAGGAAAAATTTGAAAGCAAAACCCTAAGGGCATTTTGGTCATTTAGTAATTAAAAGAATAAAAAGGGAAAATCAAAGCAAAAATATGTCCATCTTCTCCAACTGCTATCCGAATTTCTCCATAGCCATAGCTAGGGTTTTGTTCAACATTTCCATGTTTGATTGTAAGTGCTTCCTAGCACTCTTTTTAATGTTCTTTGTATTTTTGAAGTCTTTGAAGCATGATCCACCCATTTTCTAGCTATATTTTGAGCTAGGGTTCATGTATGAAATTTGACCCATGTGTAACATGCGTGTATTTTGTCGATTAATAGAGGAATATGAATGTTTGATGCATGATAAACATCTTTTATTAGGTAATTTTTAGTGAAAACACCTAAAAAAGGCACTTGTTTGTAAAAGTGTAAAACTGAGTAGTAATAATGTGAAATAAAGGAAAATATGGGCTTATATGAGAATATTAAAGGTTCGACTAGGCTTGGGTAACTAAGAAAATGCATGCATTTCATTTTACGAGCTTAGGGACTAAATCGTAAATAAATAGAAAGATAGGGGTAAAAAGGTAATTTCACCAAAACATGACTTATGGATCGATTTGCATAATATGATTAATAAAAAAGTTAAATTTGGATTATAGATCAAGAAAAACGTGAACCGGGTCTTGATCGAGGGAAGAATAAAGTATGCGACGATTAGGCTCGATTACCATCATTTTTGTACCGAGGTAAGTACATGTGTAAATAATGTGTCAATGTGGTATGTTATATTGTGTCAACATTATGTGATAATTATTTTATTGCTTATTATGTATGCTATGTCTAATGGTACTCTTGAAAGCGTGAATGATATTATGGTCGTTATCTACGATGTCACAAGCAAGTGCAATAGAAGTACAATGTACAAGTGAGAAAAACCCCGTTTGAACCTTAAGAATAGTTGAGGATACAAGTGACATGTCACTAGGAATAAAGAAGTCCAAACTCATTGAGTGGTCCGGGTTCGTGATATATGTGGCATCCTAGCTCGTTGAGTGGTTCAAGTTCATTATAGATGCGAGCATCCGAGCTCGTTGAGTGGTCCGAGTTCATAATGGATGCGATACATGTGATTAAGCTCCGGGCAATGGTCTTGTGTGTCCTACCGGTGGCTAGGTAATCTTTGATTGGTCGGATACTTGACAGCTTTTTTGAGTAGCCTGTGTAGTTACACATTGATCGATAGCTTATATGAGCAAGCCCGTGAGTACCTCCATTGTGAGCGTTGCATGATATGAGGTAGCTTTGGCTACGTATGTTTATGTGGCACTTATGTGCAAGTTTTCGTGTATCCAATAGTATTCCGAGTGTTCAACAGGTATTATAATGAATGATACGATGAAAGTCCCAAGATAGGTATGGTAATGAAGGTAAAGTTATTTGATATGCTACGGATATGTATAGGTACGTATGTTATACTCATGAGTGATGCCTTGTTAAAGGATGATATGTGACGAGAAAGTATATTCATTTATAAATATATATATATATATGAACACTTGATAAATGAGCTAGAATGCTTGAATGATAAATAATCTTAAAGGTAATGCTATTTTGCCTTGCATGATTATGGTTTACTAATATTGCATATTATTTGCAAGTGGACTTACTAAGCTTAAACGCTTACTGCCCTCTCTTTTACCATCCTTTGTAGTTCCGCCAAGCTAGCTCGAGGATCGGAAGTTGTCGGAGCATTCAATCACACTATCAAACGAACATTGGGTATAGTGAATTTTTTATTTTGAGTATGGCATGTATAGGGGACTTGGTCCTTTTGTGGTATTTCTCATTCTATTTGGCCAAATTGTGAAGGCCTATGATTTTGATGATTCATTTTGTAATAGCCATGTGATATGGCTCATGATTGATTCTTGGGTTGTAATATCTAATTGTTCATGCATGCATGTGTTAATGCCTTGATGATGTGATATGTTATTGCTTGGTGAATGCATGATAAATTATGGACTAGATGCTAAAAGATAAGGGATGACTAAATGGCTTAAGGTGGCTATAGTCATGAATGTATAATTTGAAGTTATGGTAACAAATTTGATTTTGCATGAAATTGGTGTGGAATACTTCTAAATGGTGTAACTAAATGAATATGCAATAGGATAACATTATGAAGATGTGAGAGTGCCATGATGTTGAATCCTTGAGTGGCTAAATTGGTCACATTGCATGCGATGAAACATGTTTAAGTATATGAATGATTGAGGGTGACAATTGGCTTGGAGAATAGCTTTCAAATTATCCTCACGGGTAGGCACATGGGCATGTGTCTAGGCTGTGTATGACACACGATCTGTCCCACGGGGGTGTTGAATGGTCGTGTGTCCCCTGCACCTTAGTTTTGTAAGTCAGTATGTTCAGTAGTAAACATACGGGCTAAGACACGGGCATGCGTCTTGGCCGTGTGACAGACACGGCCTACCCACATGACTGTGTACCCTGGCCGTGTGAGGTCTGCACTTCTTTATGAAAAATTCATTTAATTTTAATGGACCACACTATCTAGCCCACACGGGAGTGTGATACGGCCGTGTGACCCTAAATTGGTGCTGACGTCATAGTTAGAGAGAGTTACAAGACTGGAGAACACAGGCGTGTCCCTTGTCTCACACGGGCGTGTGGCTTTGTATTAGGGAAAATTTCTCAAACTTTTTAAAAGTTCCTGATTTAGTCCCGATCCCCTCCCGATGGCTATTTTTGGGCCTTGTAGGCCCATAGCAAGGACAATTTGTGTATGTATGAATGAATTTTTTTAAAGAAAAATTTTATAGCCCAATTATTGCATGAATGTATGAGTACAAGTTTGGTAATGCCTCGTACCCTATCCCAACGTCAGATACGGGTAAGGGATGGTACATTTAGTGGTATCAAAGCTATGGTTTAGTCGATTCTTGGGCTAACCTAGTATATTTGAGTCTAGCTATACATGTCATACGTATATATATAATGATAGTGTGACAACTCCTGACAATGTTAAAATGTGTTTTCATATAGCAAATGGATCCCGATAGAACAATTACGGATGATGTAGAAAGCAATGCGCCTACTCTAGCTGAAGGAGCGGTGCCATCCGAGAGTAGACCCGAAACTGTCAATAGAGGAAAAGGAGGCAGAGAGGCCTTTCTCCACATGACGAATACATGGTATACAGAGTTTGTTCGAACGAAACCGAACACTTAACCTCCCCCACCTCCCTTAACTCCCCAACCCACACCCGTGATACCTCAAGGTATAGATTTTATGAGATTCTCTAGAACACCAGTTGATAAAATTTGAAAGTAAGATGCTGAGGAATTTAGGGCAAATGCTAATGACGACCCTGAGAAAGCAGACTTCTAGTTAGAGAACTCGATGCAAGTTTTTGATGAACTACCCTGTACACCTGAGGAGTGCCTAAAATATGCCATATCTTTGTTTAGAGATGCGGTGTATCACTGGTGAAGAACACTGATGTTTGTGGTACCACCAGAGAGGGTTACTTGAGAGTTCTTTCAAGAGGAATTTCGAAAGAAATACATTAGTGAAAGGTTCATCGATCAAAAGCGCAAGGAACTTATGGATTTGAAACAGGGTCGTATTACAGTTAGTGAATATGAGAGAGAATTCGTAAGCTCAGCAAATATGCTCGGGAGTGTGTATCCTCCGAAGCTAAGATGTACAGAAGATTTGAAGATGGACTTAATGAGGATATTAAGACATTAGTGGGCATTCTTGAGTTCAAAAAATTTGTGGTACTTGTTGAACGGGCTTGTAAAGCTGAAGAATTGATCAAAGAAAAGAAGAAAGATGAGTTTGAGGGTAGAGACACAAGAAAGAGATATCATAGTAAGTCATTGCCATCTCAGTCTAAGAAACCTGGAGAGATGTACTCTCGTTCACATATGTTAGCTAGACACTCATACGAAAATCGTAGAAAGCAGAATTCGTGTTTTAGATCTCAGGCTACGTCCGTGGCAAGTGTGGGTAATGCTAAACCTTCCAAGGCCAAATGCTAGCAATATGGTAGACGTCATTTTGACAACTGTAGGGTGAGTGAAGGATCTTGTTTTAGATGTGGTTCTCTAGACCACTTTATTAAAGATTGTCCCGAGATGATGGAGAAAGAAAGATTTTAGATTCCAAGACCGAGTGGCGTAGCTTCTAGGGGAAGAACCTCAAGAAATACCGGGAATGGGTCCCGTAGTAAGAGCGTGACACGAGATACAGCAATGAGATCTGAAGCTAGAGCTCCGGCTAGATTCTATGTCATACACGCACGTGAAAACGCAACTTCTCCTGATGTGATTACTGGTAATTTTTCTCTCTCTGACACTAATGTTATTGCTTTGATAGACCCTAGCTCTACTCATTCATATGTGTGTATGAAATTGGAATCTAGTATGAATATACCTATCGAGTCTACAGAATTTATGATTAAGGTGTCAAACCCGTTAGGAAAGCATGTGATAGTTGATAAAGTATGCAAGAAATGCCCTTTGATGGTTAAAGTTCATTGTTTTCAGGCCGACTTGGTGTTGTTGCCGTTTGATGAAATTGATGTCATATTGGGTATGGATTGGTTGACACTACATGATGCTATAGTGAATTATAGACAGAAAGTTATGGAATTCAAATGTGAAAACGATGAGATTCTTTGGGTTGAATCAGATGATGCAGATAAGTCGCCAATGGTAATTTCTTCAATGACTGCTCAGAAATGTATGAGAAAAGGGTATGAAGCTTATTTGGCATACATATTGAATACAAAGGAATCCGAGTTGAAAATCGAATCAGTGCCAGTTGTGTGTGAGTATGCGGGTGTATTCCCGGAAGAATTTCCAGGTTTGCCTCTAATTAGAGAAGTTGAATTCGGTATTGAGCTAAACTAGGGACGGCACCTATCTCTATTGCTCCATATAGGATGGCCCCGACTAAGCTGAAAGAATTAAAGTTACAGTTGCAAGAGTCAACTGACAAAGGTTTTGTAAGACTAAGCTTTTTGTCGTGAGGTCCTCCCATGTTATTCGTGAAAAAGAAGGACGGTTCTATGAGATTATGCATTGACTACCAGCAATTTAATAAGGTGACAATAAAAAATAAGTATCCTCTCCCAAGGATTGATGACTTGTTTGACCAGTTGAAAGGAACGACATGGTTCTCCAAGATAGACTTGAGGTCCGGATACTACCAATTACGAGTTAAGGAGTCAGATGTGCCTAAGACTGCCTTTAGAACGAGGTATGGTCACTACGAGTTTCTTGTTATGCGATTTGCATTAACGAATGCTCTTGTCATGTTTATGGATTTAATGAACCAAATTTTTTGACCATATTTGGATAAGTTTGTTGTGGTGTTCATCGATGATATCCTGATTTTTTCTAGAAATGAGGCAGAGCATGCCGAGAACTTAAGAACAGTGTTATAGACTTTGAGGGATAAACAGTTATATGTCAAGTTTAGTAAAAGCGAGTTTTGGCTTCGAGAGGTCAGATTTTTAGGCCATTTTGTTTTCAGGAGATGGTATATGAATTGATCCCAGTAAGATTTCTACTATTGTTGAGTGGAAGCCGCCAAGGAATGTAGCTAAAGTTAGAAGCTTTTGGGTTTGGTCAAATACCATAGACAATTTATGAAAGGATTTTCGATGATTTCCACTCCAATGACGAGGTTGTTTCAAAAGGATGTTAATTTTGAATGGACAGAGAAATGCCAACAGAGTTTTGAGAAACTAAAAGCGTTGTTTACTAAGGCACCAATGTTAGTGCAACTAGAATCAGGGAAAGAATTTGTGATTTACAGTGATGCGTCCTTGAGTGGACTAGGTTGTCTGCTTATGCAAGAAGGAAAGGTAGTAGCTTATGCTTCGAGACAACTGAAGCCCCATGAGAAAAACTGTCATACGCACGATCTAGAATTAGCCGCCATTGTATTTGCTTTGAAGATTTGGTGACATTACCTATTCGGAGAGAAATGTCATGTCTATACAGACCATAAAAGTCTTAAGTACCTGATGACTCAAAATGACTTGAATTTGAGGCAATGAAGATGGCTAGAATTGTTAAAAGACTATGAACTTGTGATTAATTATCACCTCGGTAAGGCAAACGTGGTTTTCGATGCCTTGAGTAGAAAGTCTTTATTTGCTTTGAGAGCTATGAATACATGGCTAACCCTATCTCATGATGTTGCAATTCTAGCAGATTTGAGAGTTAGGCCAACTTTCTTACAATAGATTTGTGATGCTAAGAAAGCTGATAAAGAATTACAGGCAAAGAAATCTCAGTGTGAGTCAAACAGTGAATCAAATTTTCAGAGAGATTCTAATGGTTGTCTGAGGTTTTGTGGAAGGATTTGTGTTTTGAAGAATGCTGAGTTGATTTGGAATATTTTGCATGAGGCTCATAACGGAGGTATTTCAGTTCACCCGGGTAGTACGAAAATGTACAATGATTTAAAGAAAATGTGTTGGTGGAATGGTATGAAAAGAGATATATCCGAGTTTGTATCGAGATGCTTAATTTGTCAACAAGTAAAGGCCAAACACCAGGTACCTTCAGGTTTACTTCAACCTATTTTAGTTCCCGAATGGAAATGGGACCGAATTACTATAGACTTTGTGACAAGCTTGCTGTTAACACCAAGAAAGAATGATACCATTGACTAAATCGGCTCATTTTATACCGTACGCATTGATTATTCACTTGATAAGTTAGCCAAATTGTATATTTCTAAGATTGTGAGACTTCATGGACTACCTTTATCGATTACTTCGGATAGAGATCCGAGGCTTATTTCGCGATTTTGGAGGAAGTTACAATAAGCTTTGGGTACAAAGCTGAATTTTAGTACCGCTTTTCATCCATAGACTGATGGACAATCCGAGAGAGTAATTGAGACACTTGAAGATATGCTTAGATGTTGTGTTCTTGAATTCCAAGGTAGTTAGGAAAAGTACTTACCTTTGGTTGAATTTTACTACAACAACGGTTGTCAGATGAGTTTGAAAATGGCACTTTATGAGGCATTGTATGGATGTAAATGTTGTACACCATTGTATTGGACTAAGCTTAAGGAGAATAAGATTTATGGAATAGATTTGATTAAGGAAACCGAGGAAAAGGTGAAAGTAATTCGTAATTGTTTGAAAGCGGCATCGGATAAACAAAAGTCGTATGCGGATTTAAAAATGAAAGAAATTGAGTATCAAGTCAGTGATAAGGTATTCTTGAAAGTATCTCCATGGAAGAAGGTTTTGAGATTCGGTAGAAAAGGCAAGTTGAGTCCTCGTTTTATAAGACCGTATGAGATTACTGAAAGGATAGGGCCTGTTGCTTATCGATTGGCTTTTCCGACTGAGTTAGAAAAGATTCATGATGTGTTTCATGTGTCCATATCGCGCCGATATAGATCGAATCCTTCACATGTGATTGTACCTACAGAGGTTGAAATCAGACCGGATATGACTTATGGTGAGAAACCTGTTAAGATCTTGGCTGGAGAAGTCAAGCAATTGAGAAACAAAAGTATTGCTCTTGTGAAAGTTTTATGGCAAAGACATGGGTTTGAAGACACTACATGGGAGCCCGAGGAGGCTATGAGGAAACAGTACCCAAACCTTTTTACCAGTAAGATTTTCGTGGACGAAAATCCCTAAAGGAAGGAGAGTTGTAACATCCCGAATCAGGGCCTAGTCAGAACAGTGGTTTTCAGACCACAAATCTGAGATAGAAATAATTATTATATGATTCTTATGAGGTCTATGATATGAAGCATACTTATTTGAAAGTTTCATGAAGAAATTCTATGCATAAAATGTCTAATTAAACTTTAGGGGCCAAATTGAATAAAATGCAAAACTTGCATTCTAGAAGCTTTAAGCATGAAATTGCTTTAGATTATGAATTAGAGGGTCCTAATTAGCAATTTGACCAATTTCTATAATTTTGGACAAAAATGGACATGCATAGGAAAAATTTGAAAGAAAAACCCTAAGGGCATTTTGGTCATTTAGTAATTAAAAGAATAAAAAGAGAAAATCAAAGCGCTTCTCCAAGTGCTAGTCGAATTTCTCAATAGCCATAGCTAGGGTTCTGTTCAACATTTCCAAGCTTGATTATAAGTGCTCCCTAGCCCAGTTTTTAATGTTCTTTGTATTTTTGAAGTCTTTGAAGTATGATCTACCCATTTCTAGCTATATTTTGAGCTAGGGTTCATGTATGAAATTTTACCCATGTGTAACATGCATGTATTTTGTTGATTAATAGAGGAATATGAATGTTTGATGCATGGTAAACATATTTTATTAAGTGATTTTTAGTGAAAACACCTAAAAAGGGGACTTATTTGTAAAAGTGAAAAAGTGAGTAGTAATAATGTGAAATAAAGGAAACTATGGGCTTATATGAGCATAGTAAAGGTTTGGCTAGGCTTGGGTAACCAAGAAAATGCATGCATTTCATTTTACGAGCCTAGGGACTAAATCATAAATAAATGGAAAGATAGGTGTAAAAAGGTAATTTCACCAAAGCATGACTTATGGATCGATTTGCATAATATGATTAATAAACAAGTTAAATTTGGCATTATAGATCAAGAAAAAGAGAACCGGGTCTTGATCGAGGGAAGAATAAAGTATGTGATGATTAGGCTCGATTACCATCATTTTTGTACCGAGGTAAGTACATGTGTAAATAATATGACAATATGGTATGTTATGTTGTGTTAACATTATGTTATAATTATTTTATTGTTTATTATGTATGTTATGTCTAATGGTACTATTGAAAGTGTGAATGATATTATGGTCATTATCCACGATGTCACAAGCAAGTGCAATAGAAGTACAATGTACAAGTGAGAAAAACCCCATTTGAACCCTAGGAATAGTTATGGATACAAGTGACATGTTAGTAGGAATAAAGAAGTCCAAATTCATTGAGTGGTCCGGGTTCGTGATATATGTGGCATCCTAACTCGTTGAGTGGTCCAGGTTCATGATATATGTGGCATCCTAGCTCATTGAGTGGTTCAAGTTCATTATAGATGCGAGCATCCGAGCTCGTTGAGTGGTCCAAGTTCATAATGGATTCGATACATGTGATTGAGTTCTGGGCAATGGTCTTGTGTGTCCTACCGGTAGCTAGGTAATCCTTAAGTGGTCGGATACCTGACAGCTTTTGTGAACAGCCTGTGTATTTACATCTTGATCGATAGCTTTTATGAGCATGCTCGTGAGAAGCTCCATTGTGAGTGTTGCATGATATGAGGTAGCTTTGGCTACGTATGTTTATGTGGCACTTATGTGCAAGTTTCCGTGTATCTAACAGTATTCTGAGTGTTCAACAGGTATTATAATGAATGATGCGATGAAAGTCTCAAGATGGGCATGGTAATAAAGGTAAAGTTATTTGATATGCTACGAATATGTACAAGTACGTACATTATACTCATGAATGATGCCTTGTTAAAGGATGATATGTGACGAGAAAGTATATTCATGTATATATATATAAATATATATATGAACACTTGATAAATGAGCTAGAATGCTTGAATGATAAATAATCTTGATGGTCATGCTATTTTTCCTTGCATGATTATGGTTTACTAATATTTCATATTATTTTCATGTGGACTTACTAAGCTTAAATGCTTACTCCCCTCTCTTTTTCCATCCTTTGTAGTTCCACCAAGCTAGCTCGGGGATCAGAAGTTGTCTGAGCATTTGATCACACCATCAAAAGAACATTGGGTATAGTGAATTTTTTATTTTGAGTATGGCATATATAGGAGACTTGGGCATTTTGTGGTATGTGTCATATTTGGCCAAATTGTGAAGGCCTATGATGTTGATGATTCATTTTGTAATAGCCATGTGATATGGCTCATGATTGATTCTTGGGTTGTAATATCTAATTGTTCATGCATGCACGTGTTAATGCTTGATGATGTCATATGTTATTGCTTGGTGAATGAATGATAAAGTATGGACTAGATGCTAAAAGATAAGGGATGACTAAATGGCTTAAGATGGCTACAGTCATGAATGTATAATTTGAAGTTATAGTAACAAATTTGATTATGCATGAAATTGGTGTGGAATGCTTCTAAATGGTGTAACTAAATGAATATGCAATAGGATGACATTATGAAGATGTGAGTGTGCCATAATGTTGAATCCTTGAGTGTCTAAATTAGTCACATTGCATGCTATGAAACATGTTTGAGTATATGAATGATTGAGGGTGACAACTGGCTTGGAAAATAGCCTTCAAATTGTCCACATGGGTAGGCACATGGGCATGTGTCTAGGCCGTGTGTGACACAGGGTCTGTCCCACGGGTGTGGTGAATGGTCATGTATCCCCTGCACCATAGTTTTGTAAGTCTATATTTTAGTAGTAAACATATGGGCCAGGACATAGGCGTGTATCTTGGCCGTGTGAGAGACATGCCTACCCACATAGGCGTGTACCCTGGTCGTGTGAAGTCTACACCTTTTTATGAAAATTTCATTTAATTTTAATTGATCATACGGTTTGGCCACACGGGCGTGTGATACGGCCGTGTGACCCTAAATTGGTGTTGATGTCATAGTCAGAGAGTTACATGGCTGGAGAACACGAGCATGTCAAGAGCACACAGGCGTGTCCCCTGTCTCACACGGGCGTGTGGCTCTGTATTACGAAAAATTTTCCAAACTTTCTAAAAGTTCCCGATTTAGTCCCGATCCTCTCCCAATGGCTATTTTTGGGCCTCATAGGCCCATAATAGGGACAATTTGTGTATGTATGAATGAAGTTGTTTTAAAGAAAAAATTTATAGCCCAATTATTGCATGAATGTATGAGTACAAGTTTGGTAATGCCTCGCACCCTGTCCCGACGTCTGATACAGGTAAGGGGTGTTGCAAGTTGGTTATTATAGATGATTCATGAAAGGCTTTTCAATGATAGCATCTCTGTTGACGAGACTGCTACAGAAAGATGTTAAGTTCGAGTGGTCAGAAAAGTGCCAGAAAATTTTTGATCAGTTGAAAGCTCAGTTGACCGAAGCTCCAGTGTTAATTCAGCCAAAATCGGGTAAAGAATTCATAATTTATAGTGATGCATCATTGAATGGTCTAGGTTGCATTTTGATGCAGAAAGGGAAAGTTATAGATTATGCCTCGAGACAGTTGAAGCCGCATGAAAAGAATTACCCGACGCACGATTTAGAGTTAGCAGCTATAGTGTTTGTATTAAAGAATTGGTGTCATTATTTGTTTGGCGAGAAATGTCATGTTTATTTTGATCACAAGAGTTTGAAATATTTGATGACTAAAAAAGATTTGAATTTGTGACTTGCTAAAAGACTATGAGTTAGTGATTGATTACCATCCGGGAAAAACTAATGTTGTTGCTAGTGCATTAAGCTGAAAATCTTTGTATGCTCTATGTACAACAAATACTTAGTTAGCTCTATCTGATGACAGCTCGATTGTAGTTGAGTTGAAAGCGAGACCATTTTTTTTACAGCAGATTTGTGAAGCTCAGAAAGTTGATAATGAAATGTTAGCAAAACGAGCCCAATGTGATTCGAACTCTAATTCAGAGTTTCAAGTTGATGCTGATGATTGTTTAAGATTCAGAGGCCGAATATGTGTTCCGAGAAATTCATAGTTGACTTAGATGATTTTGAACGAAGCACATGGTAGTATATTGTCTGTTCATCCGGGAAACATGAAAATGTATAATGACTTGAAACAACTTTGTTGGTGGCATGACATGAAATGGGATATCTCAAAGTTTGTTTCTAAATGTTTAATTTGTCAGCAAGTAAAAGCTGAGCATTAGGTTCCGTCTGGGTTATTACAGCCGATTATGATTCTTAAGTGGAAATGGGATAGAGTGACTATGGATTTTGTGTCGGGATTGCCCCCATCCCCGAGTAAGAAAGATGTGATCTAGGTCGTTGTTGATCGATTGACAAAATCAGCTCATTTCATTCCTGTACGTATAGATTATTCGCTTGACAAGCTTGCTGAATTGTATATCTCTGAGATTGTGTAATTACACGGAGTACCTATTTCTATTGTTTCGGATAAAGATCCGAGATTTACATCGCGTTTCTGAAAGAAATTGCAAGATGTACTAGGTACAAAAAGCTACACTTTAGTACTACTTTTCATCCACAAATAGATGGTCAATCTGAGAGAATTATTCAGATACTTGAGGATATGTTGAGATGTTGTATTCTTGAGTTTGAAGGTACGTGGGAACGATACATACCATTGATTGAATTTGCGTATAACAATAGTTTTCAATCGAGTATTAAAATGGCAACATATGAAGCTTTATATGGTCAGAAGTGTCGAACACCATTGTACTGGACTAAACTTAGTGAGAATAAGATTCACAGATTTGATCTAATCAGAGAGACTGAAGAGAAAGTAAAAGTAATCGTGATAGTCTGAAAGCAGCTTCAGATCGTTAGAAATCATATGTAGATTTAAAAAGAAAAGATATTGAGTTTCAGATTGGAGATAAAGTATTTCTGAAAGTATCCCGTGGATGAAAATACTTCGGTTCGGTTGTAAAGGCAAGTTAAGTCCGAGATTCATTGGGCCGTATAAGATTGTCGAACTTATCGGGCTAATTTCTTATAGATTGTTGTTGCCACTTGAGTTAGAAAGAATTCATAACGTATTCCATGTATCGATGCTACGAAGATACAAATTAGATCATTCACATGTCATTTCCTCGACTGAGGTTAAAATTCAACCTAATATGTCTTATGATGAAGAACCGATACAGATTTTAGCTCATGAGATCAAAGAGCTGAGAAATAAAAGAATAGCGTTGTGAAAGTATTGTGGCTTCGACACGGGGTTGAAGAAGCTACGTGGAAACCCGAGGACGCTATGAGAAAACAATATCCAAACCTATTCACTGGTAAGATTTTCGGGGACGAAAATTCCTAAAGGGGGAAGAGTTGTAACAGCTCGACTTTTAGCTAAATCAAAATAGTGGTTTTGAGACCACAAATTTGAGGTTGGAAAATTATTTTAATATTATTTTATGTGTTTATGGCATGAGATTAAATATCTGTGAAAGTTTGGTGTGTTAATTTTATCGTTTCAATGGTTAATTTGAGAAAAGGACTAAATCGCGTAAAATGCAAAAGTTGCATTCTATTTGATAAGGGTGTCTAATTGCCATGGCTTATTAAATGAAATGTCCTTATGTTTTAATTAGTCCATTGATAGTGGATATGGACATAAATGGTCATAAAATGAATGTTTTTAAATGGTTTAAATTAAGGTTAAAATTGTAAATTAGTTAACATGTTAATATTAATTAAACCAAAATCATTTTATTCATCATCTCCGACCTATATTGCCGAAAATGAGAAAACAAATAGGGTTTTGAATGCTCAAAAACATCCGGCACTTGTGTGGCTTAATTGAGGTGTGTGTTTTGCTTGGTTTTTTATGATTTCTATGTTTTTGTAATCATTGCTTTGAGTACTAGCTAGCCCATGCCTAAATTTGGAATGTGTTGATGATTTTGAAAGTTTTCGTTGATGAATACTTGAGTTTTTGAATGTTTGATGATGAATAATGAAAGCTTGGTGCTTGCTATACATGTTTTGTAAAGTGATTTTGAGTAAAAATGCATATTAGGGATTAATTGGTGAAAATATGAAAATGTGGGGTTAAATGTGTGAATAAATAAAAGTTTTGGGCTGCTAAGGACCTTAGGAAGATTTGGCTAAGGCATGGTTTTAATGAAGTTTTTGTATATTTGGTGTTTTGTGTAATAAGGACTAAAATGTCAAAATGTGCAACTTTAGGGGTTAAAGTGAAAAAATGCTCAAATATGTGTTTTTGGATGAAATTGAATGAATTGGTGATTAAATGGGTTAATTTTGAATACATATAGATCAAGAAAGAAAGAATTCGGATTTAGATCAAGGAAAATCGAAGGTTATCGAGTAATCGATCTGATTCGTCTATTCTGAGTACGAGGTAAGTTCGTACATGATAAAATTTGTTACAATTATGTCTTTAATGTTTTAATAATGCATAAGATGTATATATATGTGACTACGAATGTGTACGACGACAAATCGAGTATGTTTGGCACTTAATGTGCGTTTCAAAATAGCTTCGGCTATAAATAACACTTAGTGTGCGAATTGGAATAGCTTTGGCTATATGAGGCACTAAGTGTGCGATACCGAGATAGCTTCTGTTTAAATGTGATGGCACTAAGTGTTCGAAATTGTTATAGCTTTGGCTAATCACTGATGCACTAAGTGTGCGAGTTATTAGAGTATTGAAAGATTTCTGAATGAATCAATGCATTAAACAAAGAGGTGATAATGAAATAAATAAATACAGGAAAGTATAGGTACGTATGATACCTATGTGGTAGTCGATACTATGTGTATGAAGCTTGATGAAATGGTATATACATGATAAATGGTTATGAGTTAAAATTGAATGATGATATGAGAACTATTAAGTGTCTATTAGTTGATGATTTAAATAATATGAACTGTTGAGTATTTTTCGTACGAACTTACTAAGCTATGAAGCTTACTATGTGTTAATTTGTCTATGTTTTATAGATCATTGAAGCTAGCTTGGGTTCGAGGATCGTCAAGAAAGGTCATCACACTATTGATCATCTTGTTGGTACTTTTGAAGCTTGTATATATGGTAAATGTCATGTATAGGCTAGTGATATTTTAGTATGTTTTGATTCTTGATATTAGCCATAAGATTTGGCTTGTAAATGTGGTATGTATAATCATCTAATATGGCTTGAATTATGTGTTTGGTAAGTGTTTTATGTGATGTATATAATGCTTTATGAATTGGTTTGGTTTGAGATGTTGATATGATGAGTTTTGTCATATGAAATAGATGATATTATGATGAATTTGTGAATAGGGAATATATGCAAGTTGTGGTGATTTTGGTACAATGATTTGGTAGAATTTGAATATGGAATTGATTAGTTAAAATGGTTGATTATATATGTTATGTTAGGTGTATGTTTCGATGGGTTTTGGTTGCTTATAAATGACTTGAAATGGTACCAATAGGTTAATTTGTATGCATGATTGTAGGGTGGCAAATTAGCTTTCCAAATGGCCTATTTTTTTCGACATGGGTAGAGACATAGGCGTGTGTCTCAGCCGTGTGTGACACACCGCTATGTTACACTGCCATGTGTCCCCTGGGGTTGCCCTACGAATTTAAGTCCGTAACCCTTCCAGTTTTCCCACGGTCAAGGCACACGGGCGTGTCTCCAGCCTATGGTGCAAGTCAGTATGTATGCCTTGTTTTCACACGGTCTATGACACGGGAGTGTCTGGTAACCGTGTAAGGCGCACGGCCTGTTAACACGGGCGTGTGACCCTGTAATTAATGAAAATTTTCTGAGTTTCCTAAAGTTTGTATATGTTACCGGTTTAGCCTCGAACCACTTCTAAGCATGTTTTAATGTCTCGTAGACCTATGTAAGGGACATTGTGAATGATTTATATGGATTTTGATTATGCTTGCTTAAATGTATGAGAATGAAGTATATTGTTCGGTAATGCCTCGTAACCCTATTCCAGTTGCGGATACGGGTTAGGGGTGTTACACAACACCTTGCCTAATATTTGTTCGCGAATTGCGTTCCAAGCGCCAATGGCCACTACCCTCGTAACGAATGCCCCATCCACCGGTAATCCGAGTTGTGAAACAACGTCCTTGAGTATAATTGTACACTCATCTCAAGAAAGATGGAATGTGTGTGTGTCTTAGGTCTCCATCTTTCCAACAAAGCGCTAATAAGTGCAGGAGCCGATTTAGTCCCCCCAAGTATACGTGACACATGCAAGAATCCCGCTTCTTACAAGTAGTGTTCAATAACACGCAGTACCCTCGCACTTAAATTGTGTATGTACGTCTCCATAATCTGATCTTTGGTCTTATTATATAAACATAAAAAAATTATAAAAATGTTAACAACTTAATAATTAAATTAATTGAAATTAAAAGAAAGTTAATAATATTTTTTTACCATTTGCAATTGAACACCGAAAATGTGTATCATCCAAATAAATAAACGACATTGAATTTTTTAAAATTATAAAAAAAAATCAAAGAAATTAAGAAATATAAAATTAAAATAACAAGAACTTGAGAAAAATTCAATGAAAAATTGAGAACTAAATAATATTTGAATGCAAAAGAAAGAAAATTAGTTGGGTTGATATAGCAAACAAACTAGCCGCTAGAAAAAAAAGTAGCTATTTGAAAAACGTGTTCAGCAAGACGTATTTTCAGTTGAGGTGACAGCAAAGACGCTGAAAACGCGTCCAGTAGGAGACATTTTCTGTTTCGCTCTCCAAAATTGACCTATTTTCCTAAATTTGAGAAAATATGGCCTACATCCATAATTAACCTTTAAAATCAGCCTTTTTGGCTAATTAACCCAAAAATTAATGGATGTTAAATAAACCTTAGCATGTTCAAAACCCTTCTAATGGTGAATTACCCAAAAATGTTGTTTTTTAGCCATAATTATAGGATTAGGTCAATTTTGGGAAAACACGTCAAGCTGAACGCGTTTTCGATGGATATGGTAGGAAAACACTTCTAATTGGATGTGCTTTTAGCTTTGGCTAAATGGTTAAATATTAGTGTTTTTTATCATTGAGTTTTGAGTTCGATTCCTTTCCTACTTACATTTGTATTTTTTATTTCATATTGCTTCAAGCTTTTAAATTTTTTAAATAATTTTTTTAATATATTAGTTCTTTGGTTAGATAGTTGAAATTATATCCTTGAGTCTCGAATTCGGTTCATCTCTTACTCATATTTTTATTTTTTTATTTCACATTGCTTCAAGCTTTTTAAATTTTTAATTAATGTTTTTTAACATATTAGTACTTTTGTTAGATGGTTAGATAGTTGTAATTATATCTTTGAGTCTCGAGTTTGATTCTTGTACTATTCACATTTGTATTTTCTATTTCATGTAAGTTTTTTTTCAATTAATATTTTTAACATATTAGCTCATTTCATGGTTAGATAATTAAGATTACATCTTTGAGTCTAAGGTTCTATTATTTTTTAAGCATATTAATATATTTTTGTTTTCATATTGTTTCAGGCTTTTTTTATTTTTAATTAATGTTATGATGGTATTTTTTAATTATTTATATTTTTAATTTATTTATTTTTTAATTATTTTTATAAGCATAAATTAAATAATTATTGTAAATACCACTAAATGTAACGCTCCTAACCCGAATCTGTCACCGGAATAGAGTTACGGAGCATTACCAGAGTTACCAATTTATTTATTAGATATTTTATTTCATTTAACATTCATATTTGGAACCAATTAAAATCAATCATATTGTCCCTTAAACATACTTATTTTTCTCGACATGTTTTACTTAAATTTATTATTCGTCTCAATATACTTAATTTTCTTGTATCAACGTATCAAAGATAATCACATATTGATATATCATGATAAATATCATTCTCTTACCATTACTTCATAAACATAAATTAAGTAATTCATTATATCGATATTTCATGCATTTAAAAATAAAATTCTTGCAATTTAATCCTTATTTCCAACCGTTATTCTTATACAAATTGATAACAACCTATGTATTTTATAAAATATCAGAATTTTTCGTAATTTCAACACTTTTCAATTTAATCCTTAAAACATGTTTTTCCCCGATCTTGAACTAAATTAATAGTTTTATTGAATTTTTCAATTTTAAATAATAAAATAATCCACTTCATGCAAATTGGTCATTTCTAACATCTTTACAAAATTGCCCATAAAATTTTACTTTTATTAGTCCCTGAGCCTAAAACATACAAATTAGCTATGCTAGCTGAATATTCATACATATTTTCCTCCTCCTCTTCTCCATTCCACATCCTTATTTTATATAATATGCTTATAAGTAACATTATCTATAATTTCACTATTTACTTATATGTATATTCAAAGCTGTCCATTTGAGTCATAGTCACTAAATTATTTATATCTTGAGCTACAGAACTCCAAATTAAGATCGTTAATTTTACCTGAAACTAGACTCACATGTCTTCTTACCATAAAATTTTCAGAATTTTTTGTTTAGCCAATTAGTACAATTTATTCATTAAATCTCCCCAATTTTGCTATTTGACAGTTCTGACCACTCTTCACTAAAGTTTAATTATCTCTTTAAACAGAATTCAAATGAGGAATCTAACCATATAAATTATGTCCCAAAATTATTTTTTTATAATTTTTAATGATTTTTCCAAGTCAGAACAAGGGATCTCGAAATCATTCTGAACCAGTCTCACAAAAATATAAATATCTTAGAATAAAGAATTCCTCTACTTCCTCTATTTCTTTTATATGAAAATAGACTCAATAAGCTTTAATTCCATATCTCACTCAGCTTCTAATTCAATTTCTACCATTTTTAGTGATTTTTCAAAGTTAGCCTATTGCTTCTGTCCAAAACTACTTTAGTGCAACATATTGATTACCAAGTTTATAACACTCTTATTTCCATTCTTTACCATATTTTCGATTATTTTCTCTCATTTCCCTTCACTAATTTATCAAGAACATGGATCCTTATATAAGAAAACTCTACCTTAACATCATTTTCATGCTTTTGATATTACCTTACATGAGAAACTCTACTTAAAATATATTGAAATCTTAAAATTCTTACCTTGTCCCATTGATTTTAATCTTTAATTTGATTTTTCTCTCTCCTCCAGCTAGGGGTGAGTGTTCGATCGAATCGAATCGAATCGAATGAAAAATTTCGAGTTAATCGAGTTCACGAATCATATTTTATCATCGTAATTTGATTTAAAATTTTCTCAAATCGAGTCGAGTGAGATGGAATTCGAATCGAATCGAATCGAATCGCATATATTTTTTTGAGTTAAATTTTAAAAAATAATTTTGGGTCCTTGTAACCACTGTCACCCATTGTAATAAAATTTGTCTACCTTAATCAAAATTTTTATTAACTTTCATCACCTCATAATTTATTTATTAATCTTTTATATACGGGTTAGCTTTTTTGCTTGCTTAGTTGTTTCAATTATCTTCAAATTATTGTCACTATGTATTTTGGAATTAAAAAATTTATTAAATGTAAAAATGTGATTTTTTAATAAAATTTATTTTAAAGATAAAATGTGAAATAGATACCAATATAAAATTTTAACATGAATATTTAATGGCATAATTGATAATTCAATTTTAATATAAATATTCAATATGACTAAACAATTCAATAATATAAATAATATAAAATGTGAAATTTAATTTAATAATATAAATAGTAGACATAAATAAAATTATTACTATTTATATTTTGTGATTTTTTTTGGATAATTTTGATTTTTTATTTGAGAGTAAAGGGTGAGAAGTAAAAGTTTATGGGGGAAAATAAAAAGTTTTGGAGAATAAAAGTTTAAGGGAAAGTAAATAGGGGGAGTAAAATTTTGAAGGGAAAATATAAAAAAAAATTAGGGGGGGAATGGGTTTGGAGTAGATGAGAGGTGGATAGGAAGGAAGTAAAAATTGTAGAGGGAAAGTGGGAGGGAGTAAAAATTTTGGGGGAAAATAAAAAGTTTTGAGGGTTTTGGGGAGTAAAATTTTGAGAAAAAGTAAATGAGAGAGTAAAATTTTTGTGAGAAATGGATTTTGAATAGATTGGGGGTTGGGATGGAAGGGGAGTAAAAGTTTTGAGGGGAAAGTGGGAAGGAGTAAAAGTTTTGAGGGAAAAGTAAAAAGGTTTGGGAGTTTAGGGTAAAAATGTAAAATATTATAGTTTGATATTCAAATTATTCGAGTTATTTGAATTCGAAAACTCAACTCGATTCGAACTCGAAATTCGAAAAAAATTCGAGTTGAGTCGAATAACTCGATTCTTTTAACTCGAAATTCGAATTTTTTTTTTATTTTTTCGAGTTGAATCGAGTTTTGCTCACCCCTACCTCCAGCTTCTATTTCTTGAATCCAACTTGATATTTCAAATCCCCTTAGTCTCTTTAGCATTTTTCTCTCTTGGTAGCTATGAAAATTCTTTTAATTTTTAGGTGAAAAGGGTGAATTTTTGATGGAAGGACTAAGTTGTAAAGAAAGGAAAGTTTACTCTTCTCTTTTCTTTCTAACGTGGGATGCATGAAAATGGATGGTGTTGTTCCCGTTTTTCTTTCCATACACACACATATATATATACTAAATAAAATAATAAAATAATAAATATCTTATTAAAATATTAAATAAATAATAATTATCTAATTAAATAATTATAAAATATCACCAACATCAGTATTACTTTCTAGATTTCTCTCTTCTAATTGACCATTTTTCCCTTTGTGATCTTTTAAAATTTCATTCTTGAGTCATCACTTAATTTGGTAAAATTACAATTTAGTCCCTCATAATTCTTCACCTATTCAATTTGGTCCTTATTCATCAACTTTCCTTGGTTTCTAGATCATTCCACCCTTAAAATATTTGCACTATTAGTCCTTCAACTTTTTCATATTTACACTTTAATCCCTCAAATTTTGAGTATTTACTCTTGGGCCACAAAACTTTTCTCACTTTTACAATTTAGCCCTTTCTTGAATCAATATGTCATAATATACTTCCCAGTGACATAGCCCAATTTTCCTCTTCTTGTCACTTTATTTCCTTATTTTACTGTATTAAGGATAATATCTTACTATAGAAAATTTTAGGGTTTTACAATAATTATTTAATTTATGCTTATAAAAATAATTAAAAATACATTAATTAAAAATAAAAACAATTAAAAAATACCATCATAACATTAAGTAAAAATAAAAAAAGCTTGAAACAATATGAAAACAAAAATATATTAATATGCTTATAAAAATAATGGGACTTTAGACTCAATGATGTAATCTTAATTATCTAACCATCTAACAAAATGAGATAATATGTTAAAAGTATTAATAAAAAAAAAGCTTGAAGCAATATGAAATAAAAAAAATACAAATGTGAGTAGTAGAAGAATCGAACTCAAGCAGGGGCAAAGTCAGAACAATTTTTTAGGGGGGCCGAATGAAATTTTTATTTTTTATAGTTTATATCTTTATAATTTTAAAGGATTAAATCAAATTTTTATAATTTTAGGGAGGCAAAGTACAATTTTATATTTACTAATTTAAAATTTTAAAAAGTTAAAGGCCTAAATAATAATTTTCTATTTTAGGGGGTGAGGCCTCCTGCCAGCTCCTTAAGATTCGCCTTTAAACTCAAGACTCAAAGATGTGATTACAACTATCTAACAAAAGAACTAATATATTAAAAACATTAATTAAACATTTAAAAGCTTGAAGCAATATAAAATAAAAAAATACAAATATGAATAGTAAAATAATTAAACTCATGACTCAATGATATAATTACAATTACCTAATCATCTAACCAAAGAACTTATATGTTAAAAGATTAATTAAAATTTTAAAAAGTTTGAAGCAACATGACTTGAAAAATAATCGAATCCAATACATAAAATAAAAGCACTAATATTTAATCATCTAGCCAAAATTAAAAATACTTTTAATTAGAAGTATTTTTCTGAAATTTCCACTAAAAATATTTTAAATCGGACAAATTTTTTTAAAATAAGTATTTTGGGTTAATTCACCCAATTTTATTTCTGCCTAACCTTCTCAGAAGAGGGGGAAAAAAAAAGCAGAGAATCATTATTTCCTTTTCTTCTCGTTATACGAATTTGGTTGTACCATGCAAAACCTGGATTCATGAGCTTCTCAATTCTAAAGAGATTACCTTTATTTTCTCCACCATTTGTCAACGTAATGGCTTCATCATCTTTCTACTGTGGAGTTCAATCAAAGAGATTCTTAGTGTTAGCCCAGCAGCTGCGTCATTATAAGCCTCCACCTTGTTCCTGGGATGACAACGAGGAACGAATCATTGAGGAAGCCGCCGGGAAATTTGTTTCCCAAGTGGGTTTTCAAGAATCCGTTACCCGAGTGGCTCAAAACCCAGAAAAGTTTAGACCCAAAAGAGCTTCTGTTTTGATCTGTCTCTTTGAAGGGGATGCTGGGGATTTGCGTGTCATTTTGACCAAAAGGTCTTCAAGATTATCTACTCATTCGGGTCAGTTTCCTTCTCTTTTTCTTGATTAATGTTTGGAAAGTTAATGGTTAGATGAAATGTTTTTTTTTTTTGGTCATATATGATCATGCGATACAAGGGCAATCCAGCAACAATACAAGAGAACATAAAACTAACGGTCTCAAAATACTTAACAAAAGTGAAATGTTTGTTTTTTGTTTCCTTGAATTGTCTACTCACCTGGGATAAAGGCTTTGGGATCAGCTTTTGATCATTTGATGGGAGATTTTGAAGCATGAAAATTTTACTTTTTCTTGGGAAGGGAATGATGATTTTTAAATACCCCTTGTTTGGTTAGTAAGAAAATTCAAGCCAAAGAGCAGAAATTATCCTTTTAAAGATGCCTATCCTCTATCATTTGAGTTCTAATTTTCTATCTTCTATGAATGGAAGGCTCATTGCAGTACCTTTTCCTTTTTGAGTGTTAGCAACCAACTAATGAAATCAAGAAGTTGTGTCCTTGATTGAGTTATATTCGATGGCTTTAGGGAAGACAAGAAAGAGGAATGAATATATGTCGGACAATATCATTTTTGGGGTTCCTAAGAAAGTGTGGGTGTTTCAGTTCACTTGCATTAGTTGCTTTAGGTTCAGTTAAGTCTAACAGTCACTTTAAATTTGACCTGTATAAGATTGTGGTTTCGGTTTCTTATTTTTCCCGTGTGGCTACCAGATGTAGACTTAATTGTTTGACTTAGTATCTTCGGTGGTTTGCTGCAGGGGAAGTTTCATTGCCTGGTGGGAAAGCAGATGAGGGGGACAAAGATGATGGTGATACAGCAACTAGAGAGGCTAAAGAAGAGATTGGGTTGGACCCTTCACTTGTCAATGTTATAACTGTTCTTGAACCATTTTTGTCTAAGGTATTAAAAATTTTCTTTTAGGTAGCATTTTGGAACTTGGATTTCAGAAATACTGTAAATTGAGTGATAACATATAGAAATGTTGCTTTCTTGATTCTCAAATCCATGGATTTGTTGGATGTGCATTTAATAGTGAATTCGAATTTCCTAAGGAATTTAGGAATTCAATATATTTATGCTTTTTATATTTTCTGAATATATATTAGATTGAACCCAACTAATTTATTCATAATGTATGCATTTCATTTTTACGATTTATTTAGCAAATGAAATCCAAATAGAAATTTTCAAAATCATGTTCCCAACATAACATTAGGCTTTTTTAGTATCTTCATTAACCATTCATATACATGGTAAATGGCATTAGTCTGATTTGAATCAGTTCAGTTCTCATTTGGATGATTGTGACATTTTCTGTTCTATATATCTATAGTAATATTGTTGGAAGTTTAGAATTAATTTCTTGTTGGAGGGTATTGTGGGCGTCTATGTTTTAAACTTGATATCTAAAACTTAGCACAAAAGCAAAGAAGAGTCTATGTAATGTGAGATAGACTGTTAGGTGTACAGCAAATTTATCACTTGGCATCATGAATGGATAATCTGTTTGTCTATGCCTACTCTAAAATTCTTAGTTTCCCTTCGGACACCTTCTCTATCTGTAAAAATGTGAAACTCATGGCTGTGTTTGGCAAGGGGTTACACAAGATGGGGATAGCTGGTACTAATGCTATAAACTTTACAGAAACAAAACAAAAAGAAAACCCTTAGAAGAGAGTGAAAGCTGGTACACTGGAATAAAGAAAGGTGTGACTTAGTTTATATGAGCTACCTACCTGATCCAAGCATGATTTCTATTATGGTTATTTAATAGCTCTTCTCATTATCAAGTAATTGAAATTGCTCTTCCAACCTATGTTGTATAATCCTATAAGGTGCTATCGAAATGTGAGATTGACTGTTGCTGGTTCTTTCTGTGAATGATATGAAATAATCTGAATTCTTCTACATGAACCAGTTGACTGAGAAACGTCTTTTGTGGTCCTTGGATTGGAATAATAATCTTTAAGCATATATACTTTGTTTTACCTTAAAATAGACAATTGTACATGTATGTTTGTTGATGTGGACTGTTACGTCTATGTATAATGCTAGTTACTTGCTATGTAGATGAATAATATGGTGAGTACTGTGTGCTATTGATCCAAAGATCCTCCTTTTTTTACACATGAGTGTTTCAATATAAAATGTTGAACATGTTTGAGCTTGTTTAATTGTCCCAATTGTTATTTAAAATGTCATTAAAAAGTATATGGACATGGTTTATATATATTTATATATATTATATGTTAAGATGGATTAATGAACAAGTTCTATATGGAGAATACTAGAACAGGGTACTTTTTGTTTGAAAATCAATATCGATATAATCTTGAAGTTTGATCTGACAACTATCAACAGGTCATGGACCTTGTGATGGAAATGTTAGAATGATGAGTTGCGTTTAGATATTTTGGTTATAAAATATAATGTAATGTACCTTTCTCAATCTTTTGGCTTACAGTGCATAGCAAGGTACATAGTATAGCTGAAATTCGTGCCGTATACTGTATTGGCTTTCAGCTTGTTTAAAACTTATTGGTTTTCCATGCAGCATCTCCTAAGAGTAGTTCCTGTTATCGGTGTACTTAACGACAGAAAGGCATTCAAGCCTACTCCGAATCCTGCTGAAGTGGATGCAGTATTCGATGCTCCACTGGAAATGTTCATTAAGGTTTGTCTCTTCCAGCTCCTGCTCACATACTTGTTTTACTCTCTTTTTTAATCCGTTGTATGAATGAATTGCTGGGCTCAGGATGAAAATCGAAGCGCGGAAGAGAGAGAATGGATGGGAGAGAAGTATCTTCTTCACTTCTTCGACTATGAAATCGAGAATAAGAGGTATTTAATATGGGGTTTAACTGCTGGTATTTTGATAAGAGCTGCTTCAGTGGTCTACCAGCGACCCCCTGCTTTCCTGGAACAGAGTCCCAAGTTCAAGTTTCCTGGACTTGTGGACAAATAATCAAACTACGCATCATAGAAAAAATTTAGTCAACGTAACTTGTGCATCAACGGCATCTCGAAAAGTAAATAGTCCATCATAAATTATAAACGAGACTGTTCATTCATGTCAATCTTCCCCTTGTTTTACTCTTCCTTCAAACAATTAGAACAAGAACAAATTATTATTATTATTTTTATTTTTATTATTATTATTATTAGCCAAATTAGCAACAAGACAGCTCTGCTAGCAGGATTCAGATATCTAGAAACAGCTCAAAGTTTACTAAATTCTTTCCTACTAAATTTCTCCATCTCTTCTCTAAAATCAGCTATGGCACTCTCACGCAAGCTCACCAACACTTTAAATCCTCTATTCTTCCCTGTATTTGATGAAGCATAAGGCAGGAAAAAGCATGGCTCCATACTCCCAAGGAAATTGGTTGAAAGTGGCAACACTGTAGTGGGACCTCCCCAACCAAAATCTACAGCCGAATGGCCCAAATGTCGCCAATCAGTGAACCCACTCACCCCTTTCCCAGCCGTGATGCCGTCTTCATAGTGCAGTTCTTGTAAGTCAATGAAAGAACGCACGTACTCGTCACTGCCATTGCTTTTGCTCTTCTTGATCAGTTCTGCCGTTTTCCACAAAGGTTGCTCGATTAGGTCCTTGGCACTGACCTTGGCGTACATTGCAACGCAGCCGTTGCCCCAGTAGCCTGCAGGCAATGCTGGCTTTACCACTTTGCGGATGTTCATCAAATATGAAAACTTCACCGTCTCCTCGCCTGGAATCTTTGAGGCTTTCACCCTGTTTATATCAACAATGAAGACCAGGTCAAAAACACTTCCATTGCTTACACATTATGTGAATTTAATTACACCAAACTTTTTTTAACTTACTTGGCTCGCCAAATATATGCACCTAAGATTTCAAAAGTGGTTAAACCCAGACCACTTTGTTCAAAAAGCAAAGCCTTGAGCTGGTCCAAGCATTCATCTTCCACATAAAAGCACTCCCTTTCAACATGTCCGATATCCTGTTTGTAAGGATTAAAACCTTTCTCCAAGCTTAGGAACTCAAGAACTGGGGCTTCAACTTTCGGGGGGTTTCTTGGACCCAATAGAGTGGATCGATCCCAAACCGGCTGATATTTTACTTCGTCCACCCCACGTGCGAAATCAGCTGCTATACAGAAAAACTGGGTCGCACCAAGCCCATCGCATAAAGCATTGTGTATAGCCGCCCCAAGAGTAAACCCACCACATTTGAACACCGTTAGCTGTAAAGTACAGGGGTTGACCAACGTTTCTTCCGGGCTTGGGTCGGGAACCAGCTGTTCAACCGAATTCATATCAGGGTCATCAAGGTGATTTACAGACTCCAATGTGCAGTCCACGCTGGCACTTACGAGCGGTAGGCTTTGGTCCAACCGACAGAAAAGCTCATACCTACCGTTGCTGGAACGGCCGAGAGATCCAGCCAGAGGATAATAGTGGTGGAGAGCGGCGGAGATGGCGGAGGAGATGACCTGGAAAGGGTCACGACCGGTGGTGTCGCTGTTGACGTAAGCTCGCAGGTAACGGAAGGTGACGTTGAGGGAGTGGTCATTATCTAGGTGAGAGAGGGGGAGGGTGTGATCGTGGGTGAAAGGTGGTGCGGTGGAGGGGCGGATGAGAGCAGTTTCTAAGACTTGGACCTTCATATTTTTTGGGTTTGTTAGGGGGAATTCCAGGGTTGGTGTTTAAAAAGGGTGAGGGTTCGTCAAAAATGGTTGGTGTTGACTAGTGAAATTTAAGGCTTTGCCTCAAGGCTAAACAAGCCTTTGCCTTTTTAACTAAAAATGCCTAAAGATCATCCCGGTTCAGTGTCCCTTCTTTGGATATTGACTAGTGGGGAACTGCCGTGCTGGTTATTAAGAATTGAGAGTACAATTGTTAATATTTTCTTCATTGCTACACATCTGCATCTACTCTTACTTTATTATAATATATGTATATTATTCCTTTTCCATTACATTTTTATTCTAATTAAAGAGAAAGTGAACAGGAGCATGATGGAAAAGTCAGGCCCTCTACCAAACCCCGCTATTCTCACCCACTTATTCTTTACTAATATTATTATGGTTCTAAATTATTTACATTTTGGATGATCCTCGACAAAGTGAAGGAAAAATTAGAAAAAAATAATGTCCCTTTTTAATCAATTGGTGACTGATGTTGTTAAATACAGTCAAATTGGAACAAGAAAACAAATGCAAGAGCTAGTTGTACCGGTCCCCATAGTGTTTTTTCAAAATTAAAATTTGACTTCACCTAATTATTAGTATTTTGAAAAAAATTATCACAAAATTATGACATACTACTGACGGCTCACTAGCTTTATTGAGATTGATTTGTTTTGGTCACTCGTCTCTTAAGATGTTTTTTGGGTTCAAAAAGAATGAAATAGTAAGAAAATTATAATCTAATTACTCTACCATAGGCATCTGCCTGTAGTGAAGGGACAACATTGGGAAATGGATCTACTGTTGGAAATATACTACTGCAAACAAAACTGTTAGCACTAACAAGAAATAAAATTAAGTGTAAATAAATAAAGAAATTATTGTGCCGTGGAAGAACTACTACCTTAAAAGCGATTTCGCCCTGATCGGTATAATTGAAAGTGGATGTCGCTCCCAATGTTAATACAATACTTTCAAATTCGTACGCTCGAATGAGAAAGATGGAACTTAAAAGGATTGCTCTTCTAGTAAAAGTTAGAAAATACACAGGAAGAAACTCAGGTAAATCACAGCAGGTTCAATTCCCAAGAAAGATTGGAGGGGTCACAGACGGTAGACCTGCAAACAATCAGCAGCATAGGGAGCCTCGTCATAGTAGGAGGGTATCTTGTAGGCCTGAGTTCTTCCAATTTGAAAAAAGTGTTTTTAACACTAAGTCTGCCGAATAAGAAGAAATGACCTACTCACATATGACGAAGCAATGCAGAATTTTGATTTCAAGCTCTGGGAAATAGTTATTAAAGCTTAGATGGACTCTATGTATTCCAATTCAGTGTGGGAACTTGTAGACTTACTGAAAGGGAAATAACCCATGTGGTGTAAATGGATCTATAAGAGGAAAATAAATCCTGATGGAAAAGTAGAAACTTATAAGGTCAGACTTGTAGCAAAAGGATATACTAAAAAATAAGGTATCGATTATGAAGAAACATTATGAAGAAACAATCTTTTCAGTTGTCATGCTCAAAGTTAATCCACATATTACTATCCATACGACATCTTTCAATTACGATTTCTAGCAAATTGATGTTAAGACAAAAAAAATTAATGTCTATCTTGATGAAAGCATCTACATGATGCAACCCACAGGATATATAGCTAAAGGAAACGAGGAAAAAGTTTGCAAACTACTTAGATCTAACTATGGAATTAAGCAAACATCCTGCTCATGGAATCAAATATTTGATCAACCGATCAAGACTTTTGGATTCGAGCAAAATGTAGATGAACCTTGTGTTTACAAATATTTAGTGGATGGAAAGATGGTCTTTATCGTTCTATATGTCGATGACATTCTACTCATTGGAATTGATGTAAGAGCATTGTCATCGATTAAACTGTGGTTAACTCAATAGTTTATCATGAAGGACTTAGGAAAAGCTAATTTAGTTCTAGGTATTCAAATCTTAAAGGATTGAAAGAACAATGTGATAGCACTGTCTCAGGCTTCATACATAGGCAAGATATTGGAGTGTTATGCAATGGCCAATTCGAAGAAGGGAAATCAACCCTTCGTATTGAAATTTCATGTCTTTTTAGAAGATTGTCCTAAGACAGCGAAAGAAAAAAAGAATATGAGAAAGGCTCCTTATGCCTTGGCAGTAGGAAGTCTCATGTATGTTACACTATGTACACGCTTAAATATCTATTTTGCAGTGAGGTTGGTAAGTCGATATTAGGCGAATCCAAGACCAAGACAATAGAAAGAAATTAAGCATATACTGAAGTATTTACGGAGAACGAGGGATTATATGCCTGTGTATTCTAGAGGAGATATCACTCCTATCAAATATATTGATTCTGAATTCTATTACGTGTCGAGATTCAAGGAAATCGACAATAGGCTATGTTTTTGTCATAGATGGCAGTCCATAATGTAACAATGGTCAAGTAGGGTTGCAGTGCTAACTTCACTATGGAGGGTCGAATATGAGGTATGGAAAAGCTATGGTACTATAATAGTATAGGTATAGCTAAACTCAAGTTAATCACAAAAGGATAAAACACATAAGGGAGACAGTAGTGTTTGACGGGCCAGTAAACGTATTCAAAGATTGCATATGAGGACAAACCCCAGAGATTTGTTTAGTCAAGACACTTATAGCTAGAGAGCTCTTTAAGAAACATATGGAAGAGCACAAGAATGTGAAACATGACTCATCTACTTTAATAGGGAAAGTGGGAGACTATTGGATCTAGTGCCCTATATATAGTATTTTTGTCAATATACACTTGCAATTTTTTTGGAACAGATTGGTTAATAAAACAAATTCATTGATTACATGAATATACTTTGTATAATTGCCCTTACATGTTTTTTGCATGCAAAGAAAAATGGAACCAAATGTTGCTCATTGGTTGTCTAAATGTTTAACTAATACTAAGCAGTATTTTGTGGTCGAATCATAGTACGAAAAGACAACTTGTATTAGTAGACGAACCTAAATATTTCTTTAGTGAGAAAATCGATTGAAAGACTAATATGCCGTCTATCAAGTCCAATTGGGGAGATGTCTTGTCTTGGGCATTGGAGCGGATGACTCCTCGAAAATAGAGACATAGATGTGACCTATTAGACTGATAGTACATCGGACAAGACCTAAGAAAAATTGATCCTGAATTCAGTTATGGATTTATTCACTTGTTATGTTCATAGTGTGGCATACCTAAATACTGAGTGGATGGCGGATTATGTATGCGTGACTCATACACTTTGATGTAAATAAAAGGCTGAGTTCAAATAGATAAGGAATCGAAAGCTAGTGCATTGTGTGTATGACTTCTTTAGTATGTAGTATCATTCACAAAAGTGGAATTCATAGCCCAAATAATGGGTAAATGATATCCTCTCATTGGCATCACATGGTTGATGAAAAGTAAATATGGCCACGGGTTGTCCGTCTTTGTGATTGATGACTTGATTACTAATTGATAGTTAATGACTTTTAGTGAAGAAAGATGAGATAGTTGCGATGAGATAAAATAGAATTGTATTGGGATAATGAATATTATCCTAAGGAGGTCAAGGATATCCCATAAGGTTAACACACTAATGATAAGGTCATTGGATGAGTATTAAGTAGTTACTTTCGTAATGGTATGTTGTTGGGAAGAGCTCAGTCATGATACTATAATCGAATGACTTCGTGAATAAATGAGTTAATAATTAATAGGAAAAAGATAGAACTTAATTATAAAACATTTGAGCCTCAACTTCGTATGTCCAATCGGTCCCTCCACTAGCTAGTTGAAACCAGAAATGAATTGCATGTTTGAATAAAAATGAATGAAATTAATATAAAAAGAGAAATGGGAAAAATTCAGGAACGATATGGTTTTCTCCGAAAAAAAGAAATGGAATCATTTGGAGATGAATGTAGGTTTCCAAAAATAGAAATGGAATTGAAACTGGAAAATTGCAATCCTATATATGATTATTTAAAAAATAATGGAAGAATGAGTTTATGTTTTTGGGACTGTTTTGAAGCCCAAAAATGAAAATAAACCATTCGGTCATAGTGAACGTGTTGAGTTGTTTCATATTGTACAAATTTTCTCGAAATTTTATCGAAGGTAAAATTGTCAATAATTTTACCAGAGGTTAAAATCGTCAAAATTTTACTGGAGTAAAATTAAGATAAGAAATTTATTTAACATGCAAATATTAAAGTTTATTTTGGGAAATAGAAAAACTGAATCGAGTTGGATGACATTATAAAATACTAGGTCAAAAAGTCTTAAGGAGTACTCGATAGCTAGAGAGTCGCTTCGGTGGCTAATGGGATGCTTCAAATTCGGGTTGGCTCCTTCTGGTCGAGTTTGGGGTGTCACATGTATTATTATTCCTAAAGAAGGAGTCAGCCATAGTAGGTTGCCAGTATAAGATATGGGCATATACTTGGTTATGAAAGGTACAAGTGTTTGTGGGTCTAAGGTTGTCAACACTATCAAGGGTCCAAGTCCGAATTATCTGGTAAGCACCATATATATAAATAATATTATGTCTTATTCTAGGGTTAATTGGAATTTGAGTCGTTGGTTATATTGGGCTTTCTTGCGTTATGTAACATAGACGTTTGAGATTCTTGCGTTATGTAACATAGACATTTGAGATTTTTCTTAACCATCTAGAACATTTCATCATTAGTCTGAGCTTGTTTCTAATTTGATTCAGGGTATGATCTGACTAGTAGTTTGATAGGTGTCCAACTCAGTATGGGATTCTGCCAAATGCAAGATTAATTAGTACGTATTCGTAAAGAAATAATATCTGTGAATAACCAATCTGGGAAATGTATAGTATAAGATTGATGAGGAAATCCTTTGAAAGTGGGTTATGTATAGATATTCTTCTAAGAAGTACCTACGTTAAAAGAGAGTAGAAATCATCTGGTAAAAGGCTTGGAGTCAGCCAAGTTATGAAGTAAAAGTCAATACATTAAGTATGGTACTTGGCATATAAGTATATATATTCGATATTATGAATGTATTCACCAAAGACGGAATAGTAATCCAAAGTCCTCAGGAAGAAGAGTTCAACTACAAAGGTTCCAAGGTATTTTGTATTCAAACTCACTAAATGCATGTGAACTTATAAGTGTTTTGTTCATATTTTAGGTGGGGCAGTTTAAATGAGTTGGCCAGGAGAGACCAAGTTAGCATTGTGCTAGGGAAACGATGAGTAGGGATACTATACACATAGAACATATCTTAGGAGTATGGTGTTTAGTTCTCTATGCCAAGAAAGTCTATTTTTAACAAACTGTTCTGTTGTAATGTCCTAATTGTAAGAGTTGGGTGTATTCTTGAACGTTTTCCTTCTTTCTTTCGCTTAGAAAACTTTTACAATAATAATATGAAATAAGTTGAAAAGGGAATATGCATAGATGAATTTAAAAATTTATGTTAAGTATTCATACGTGGTAACATCCAATATTTGTATCTGGTTATTCGAGTCGGGTAGAGGGTGTTGTATTAAGTATGTAATATTAGCATTAAAAATTCTACCCTAAGTAAACATGTATATCTATATCCACTTTTCTACCATAAACTTGTAACTCAGAGTTGCCAAACCTTTCATCTCAATATAAAGATGTTATGTGTAAGGAACTGAAATCAACTCATCCCTCTTCAAGGCAATCTATAGAGACATTTCATTACACTTATAATAATAACATTTTAATAAATTTTCAATATCAAACATACCCTTATCAGTCCTATTTCCAATTTACCGCTTCTAATATCACTTAATTCGTTCGTTTCAATTAATATACAATCAATTTCAAGTTTAATACGAGTTTAGAAAAGCTCAATACTGTAACACCCCTCACCCTGCACAGTCGTCAGACCCGAGCTACAAGATGCTACACTATTACCAAAGCAATCACATGTAAATCTCAAAGTAATTTATTTAGTCATCGATTCTTACCATAAATGCATGCACATTATAGTATACAATCTAAACTAAAAATCATTTGAGCTTACGAAAGCTCTTTTGTTTACTCGAATTTGAAACATGACTAAACTGAATTATTTCAAAATGGTAGAAAAGGGTATTGTGATGTCTAGGGCTTGGTATCGTGATATTAGGAACAATATCTAAACATCGATTAAAATTAGATAGGTATCGCGATAACTGAGGTGTAGTATCGCGATACTAGAGATAGTCCACTATGTCCTATTTTTGGTAAAATGTTATTTGATACCTATTTTAAACCAATCTTTTCAAAACTCATTTGATGCATAGATACACCTTATTTCCTGCACAAAACCATTCAAATATGCATACTACAATATCATTTACTTTTGATTAAAACAACCAATTGAACATATCTTAATTTAATACCAAAACACATCCAACAACTAGTTGTCTATGCTTTCAAGCTTATCAAAACATCTTTCAACCATGCCATATCCTTGTTCAAAACATATCATTTGCACATTCAAATGAACCATTCAAATATTATTCATATGGTCTCAAATTATGACCAAGACATGTCATAATACATATATATGTAATAACATATCACAATGCATATACTAGCTAAGTTTAAATCAACTATTAAAATTTGAACTAACACACTAATAACTCCTATGTATATAACATAGACTATTCCAAATACAAGCCATATTCAAGATTCAAAGTACCAACATTCAAGGCATATTCATACTAACATAAACATTCCAAAAACATATCTAATACACATACAATTAACTATATGCATTTTATTTACCCACTTCAACTTCAATCATCCATTTAGCCAAATAATCCCTTTTTAAGAGTACATGTAAATCTTAAACCAATTAAAAAAGAGTTTTAATACCAATTCACGTTTCAATTATCAAGTCATATATAGTTAAATGCATTCAAACTAGTACCCAAAACATACCATCTTTCACATGTACTAACATATCCTCTATTAGTATCTAAGATGAATTCAAAGCATACCAACTTCAAATGTCAATCCTGCAAAACTTATTACATGCCTTATCAAATGTAACTCAATATTTCAAACATGGCAACGTATAGGGATTCCACTAGGTAAATACATTATTATATACTATCACAACTCATATTCAATTTCGTGTTTCAATTAATTCATACAACTTTCTATTATATTCAATATGTTCATTGCCTTGATATTTACTTTCACCCTTAGCATTTTCAGCTCAATATCTATTAATAGCTTACCTTAATATTATATAATGCATTATATCATGAATATGATTTAACTAAAATTAGTTTTCGGTCATAGAAATACAAACTGAAAGTTTGAATCACTTGATGTCGACTCTTACCTTTTCTTTCCCTTTCAACGATCCTGCATCATTTTTAGTTACACATAATAATTCAGTTGTAACAGCCTATTTTTAGTCAAATTGGAATAGTGGTTAACAGCCTATTTTTAGTCAAATTGGAGCAGTGGTTTCGAGACCACAAATCTTAGGTCGTAAAATTATTTTAATATTATTTAAAGTCTCTATAGCATGATAGCATGTATGTGTGAAAGTTTCATGAAGAAATATTATCGTTTGAATGCTTGATTTAATAAAAAAAGGACTAAATCGTGTGAAGTGTAAAATGCATGTTCTATTAGTTTAAAGTGTCAAATAGCTTTGGTTGTTAAATATAGTGGCATTAAATATTAATTAAACCATTTGAAAAGTTAGTGGACAAGACTCAGATGTGCCTAAGACTGCGTTAAAGACTCAGTGGCCCTAAATGGGGTTATTATCAGTTGCGAGTTAAAGACTCAGATGTGCCTAAGACTGTATTCAGAACGAGGTACATACACTATGAATTCATTGTTATGCCTTTTGGACTAACTAATGCTCCTGCCATTTTTATGGATTTGATGAATCAGACCTTTAGACTGTATTTAGATAGATTTGTTGTTGTGTTCATTGATGACATTCTGATCAATTCACGAGATGAGTCTGAGCATTCCAAGCATTTGAGGATTGTGTTGCAAACCTTGAGAGATAAGCAACTGTATGCTAAATTCAGAAAATGTAAGTTTTGGCTCTGGGAAGTCAGATTTTTGGGACATATTGTATCGACAGATGGCATTCGAGTTGATTAGAGCAAGATTTCTACAGTTATTGATTGGAAACCACTAGAAATGTATCCGAGGTTAGAAATTTTCTAGGATTGATTGGTTACTATCGACGTTTCGTTAAAGGATTCTCAATGATTGCTACACCAATGACCAGACTACTATAAAAAGATGCAAAGTTTGAATGGTCTGAGAAATGTCAACAAAGCTTCGATCAATTGAAAACATTGTTAACTGAGGCACCAGTGTTGGTTCAACCTGAATTGGGTAAAGAATTTGTGATTTACAGCAACGCATCATTGAATAGTTTGGGTTGCGTATTGATGCAAGAGGGAAATGTTGTAGCTTATGCCTCCAAACAATTGAAATCCCATGAAAAGAACTATCCAACGCACGATTTAGAGTTGGCCACTATTGTATTTGCATTGAAAATTTGGCGTCATTATTTGTACAGTGAAAAATGTCACATCTTTACTAATCATAAAAGCTTAAAATAATTGTGACTAAGAAATATTTGAATTTGCGACAATAGAGATAGCTTGAGTTATTGAAGGACTATGAGTTAGTGATCGATTATCATCCGGGGAAAGCAAATGTGGTTGCAGATGCTTTGAATAGGAAATTGTTGCTTGCTTTGAGAGTAATGAATACATGGTTGACATTATCTGATGATGGTTCAATATTAGATAAATTAAAGGCTAAACCGGATTTTCTTCAATAAATTTACGAAGCTCAAAAGTGTGATACTGAGTTACAAGATAAAAGAGTGCAATGCGAGTCAACTAGTGATTCAGAGTACCAAATCAGATATGATGATTGTTTGATGTTCTGAGATAGAATCTATGTACCGAAAAATCCAGAGTTGATTTAGAAAATTCTACACGGGGCACATAATGGTTGTTTGTCTGTTCATTTTAGAAGTAGTAAAATGTAAAATGATTTGAAGAAGTTGTATTGGTGGTCAGGTATGAAACGAGACATTTCAGAATTTCTATCAAAGTGTTTGATTTGTCAGCAAGTAAAAGCTGAACATCAAGTACCTTCAGGTTTGCTTCAGCCTGTGATGATACCGGAGTGGAAATGGGATAGAATGACTATGGATTTCGTATCGAAATTACCCTTGTCTCCGAAGAAGAAAGATACAATTTGGGTTGTCGTTGACGACTGACGAAATAAACGCATTTCATTCTGATATGTCGGACTATACATTCGATAGATTAGCTGAATTGTAGATTGCTGAAATTGTTAAATTGCACGTGTGCCAATTTTGATTATTTCTGATAGAGATCCGAGGTTCACGTTACGATTTTGGAAGAAATTGCATGACGCTTTAGGTACGAAGTTGAATTTCAGTATAGCTTTTCATTCGTAAACTGATGGTCAGTCTGAGAGAGTAATTCAGATTCTCAAGGATATGCTCAGATGTTGTGTTTTAGAGTTCGAAGGTAATTGGGAGAAATATTTGCCATTGGTTGAATTTGCATATAATACGAAGCTTTGTATGGTCACAAATGTCAAACTCTATTGTATTAGACTGAACTTAGTGAGAAACAGATTCACGAGGTTGATTTGATTAGAGAAACCGAAGAGAAAGTAAAAGTAATTCGTGACTATTTGCAGGCAGCCTCAGATCGTCAGAAGTCGTATGTAAATTTGAAACGAAAAGACATTAAATTTTAGATCGATGACAAAGTGTTTAAAGTGTCTTCATGAAAGAAAATCCTTCGTTTTGGTTGTAAAGGCCAATTGAGTCCATGTTTCATCGGGCCTTACGAGATCAATGAAAGAATAGGGCCAGTAGCATATCGACTAGCTTTTCCGACTGAGTTAGAAAAGATTTATAATGTATTTCACGTGTCGATGTTACGTTGTTATTGATCAGATCCATCACATGTGATTTCTCCGTCAGAGATCGAAATACAACTTGATATGACATACAACGAAGAACCGATCAGAATTTTAGTTTGAGAGATTAAAAAATTGAGAAATAAACACATAGCTTTAGTGAAAGTATTGTGACAACGTCACATAGTTGAAGAGGCTACGTGGGAGCCCGAGGAAGCTATGAGAAAATAGTATCCCAACCTATTCACTGGTAAGATTTTCGGGGATGAAAATCCCTAAGGGGGGAGAGTTGTAACAACCCGTTTTTAGTCAAATCAGACAGGACCACAAATTTGAGGTCATAAAATTATTTTAATATTATTTAAAGTTTTTATAGCATGATAGCATGTATGTGTGAAAGTTTCGTGAAGAAATTTTATCGTTTGAATGCTTGATTTGATAAAAAGGACTAAATCGTGTAAAGTGTAAAATGCATGTTCTATTAGTTTAAAGTATCAAATAGATTTGGTTTTTAAATATAATCGCCTTAAATGGTAATTAAACCATTTGAAAAGTTAGTAGACAAGTATGGACAACCATTAAATGATTTATATGTTTATAAATTAAGGTTAAATATGTAAATTGTTAAATAAGGTTAATGAAATAAAACCAAAATAAAACTATCATCTTTTAATTCTTCCTCCATCGATTGTAGAACTAAAAACCTAGCCATTTTAAGCTTGAAATTTCAGCAATTTCATTTGGCTATTAAGGTATGATTTTTGACTCGATTTTAATGATTTCTATGTTTTTGTGATCATTGCATTTAGTACTATCTAGCTTGGGGACTATTTTGCAAAACTGTTAAAGATTTTGAATGATGCCATTGATGAATATGCATGATTTTTGAATAGATTTTGAATGTTATTTGATAGATATACAAGTTTTGTTAAGTGATTTTTAGTGAAAATGCAAAATAGGGATTAAATTGAGAAATGTGTAAAGTTAGTGGTTAAAATGTAAAATAAATAAAAAATATGGGCTGTTAGGGGCATTATGGTAATTTAGCTAGCATGGGTATATTTGGAATTTCATAAATTGGTGATTTTATGAAATAAGGACTACATTGTGAAAAATGTGAAAGTTTAGGGGCAAATGTGTAAAATAGCCCTAATGAATATTTTGGATTAAATTGAATAAATAGTTGATAAAAAAGCTAATTTTGAATATATTTAGATCAAGAGAGGAGAAATATGGATTTGGATTGGGGAAAAGATAAAGTTATCGACTAATGGACTCAATTCGCTGTTTTAACATTCGAGGTAAGTTCATATGTAATAAGCATTGTTATAAATATGCTTTAAATGCTTTGATATTGTATAAATTGTGTATATGAGACTACATTCATATTTGACGACAATTCCGTTATGTATGGCACTTAGTGTGCGATTCAAGATAGCTTTGGCTATGTGTGGCATTTAGTGTGCGATTCGAGATAGCTTCGGCTATGTATGGCACTTAGTGTGTGAGATTGAAATAGCTTCGACTATGTATTTGGCATTTAGTGTGCGAGAATTTGAGTACTCGACATTTTTCCGTTTGAGTATGAGTTTGTTACGGATTTGTTCAGCTATGTATATGAATCATACGAGCTTTAAATTGAAAAAGTTATGAAGTTTGCATATAAGTATATGATTAAGCATGTGGAAGGTTTGTTAGTATTTATGAATTATGAATTAAAAATTTCAAATTGATGAATTGTATATTTATGATTACTTGAGTTTAATTCATACGAGCTTACTAAGCTATAAAGCTTACTTTGTTTATTTTTTTCCCATATTTTATAGTGATTTCAAAGCTAACTCAGATTCAGGGATCGTCAGAGACTACGTCACACTATCCAACCATCACGTTGGTACTTTTGTGCTTTTGGTTTGGTCATATGGCATGTATAGGATTATGGTCATTTGGATATATATCTTGGTAGTGAGTTTTTCCATTTGAGATGGCTTATAAATGGTTATGTTTTGGTTTGTATATATATCCATGAGACTTGGCTTAATTTTGGCAAGTTGGTTATGTATATATATAAGTCTGCATATGGTTTATATTGAGTGTTTAAGGTTGGTTTGCAATGTTATAGATAGTTGGTATTATAGATATCAAGTGGTTGATAATTGAGAAACTATGTGCTTGTGGATGATGTGTGATGACGCATGTTTGGAAAATGTTTAAATAGATGATTTGAATATGTAAAGTTGGTATGATTTGAATGAGTAAAACATGAGATAGTAAGCAAGCTAGTTGTTGGAATGTTTTAGTCTTGATTTTGGTTGAATTGGATGACCATTTATGCTATGAGTGAGTACCATTTTAATTGTATAGGTATGTACAAAATTTGGGTGGCAAATTAGCTTGGTAAATAGCCTATTTTTGTCCACACGGGTAGAGACACGGGTGTGTGTCTCAGCCGTGTGTGACACATGGTCTTGTTACACGGCCGTGTGTCCCCTGGTGTTGAAATTTAAGTGAAGTTAGTATGCTCTACACAGCCTCACACATGGGCGTATGACTTGGCCGTGTGGCATAAGTCAGTATACCCAACAGATTTGACATGGCCTAGCACATGGTCTGACACACGGGCGTGTGTAGCCATTATTAGGGCACACGGGCTAGCCGTACAAGCATGTGTGTTGGCCGTGTGACCCAAGTCAAAGAGTTACATGGGGTAGGACATGGGCTGGGACACGACCATGTGCTCCCATTTCGAATGTCCACACGGCCTGTTACACGAGCGTATTTGGTGGCCGTGTGAGACACAAGGCCTGGCCACACGGGCGTGTGTCCTCTGTTTTGAGAAAAATTTTCCAAGTTTGCGAAAGTTTCTTGAGATATCGGTTTAGTCCCAAACCACTCCTAATGTATGTTTAGGGACAAATTGTTTGAGATTGAATAATGATTGTATGAATTGATTTAAATGTATGCGAAAAGTATATATAAATGTGTTGTAAGTCCGGTAATGCTCCGTAACCCTATTCTAACATTGAATATGAGTGAAGGGTGTTTCATTAGTAATGGTATAATATCAACTTCTATCCAAATCATATTCAATTACAAGGTCATACATATTTTAAAAATTATTCAATTTAATCCTCTATCTCAATAATCAGTCAAATTCATACCAATATGATTCAATCGGTCATAATCAAATATCAATTTATTAAATATCCCAAACTGAAATTCATAATATTCAATTCATCAGTAAATTTATCATTTTTTTATGATTTAGTCCATATCTCACCTTTTTGTACCTAAATGTAAAAAATTCAAATTACTATCAAACATACTCATGTTCATAATTCAAGTATACAAAAAATTAAATATAATCATACCATATGAACTTACCTAGTTAAATCAGCAAAGAAGTTGAAACTTATTCAACAATTTTATCTTTTCTTCAATTATTTTCGATTCAGTCCAATTTTTTATCCATACAATTATTCAATTCAATTTATAAATTCCACACAACTTATATCATCATATTATGTGCATATTGTGACAGCCCAAATGTGACCCTAGTCGGAAAGTGGTTTCGGGACCACAAAACCGAGTCATAAAAATAATTAACCGTCATATTTGATGCTTATTATATGTATATATGCATGTGTGAAAATTTCATGTTTGAATTTTGTTAATTGTAAGTGAATTTTATTAAATAGGACTTGTGTGAGAAAATTTAGAAATGTGCTAGGCAAATGTTAAAGTGACCTATTGATGCATGTTAGAAAATGCTTGTCCTTGCATGTCAAATTACCCAAAACTTTAGGTAGTGGCCGGCCATGCAATGGGTTAAACATATTATAAACATTTTGTGTTAATGTGTTATGTTAAAAATAATAAAATAAAAGGTTGGTAATAAAGTAATGAAAAGGGAGGGGTGATGAAAACAAAGTTGTTTCATCCATGCTCCTCCATTGCCGTGAATTGAAGGAAGAAAGAAGAGGAGGTTTGGTCACTTGGAGCTTAAGGGAGGTTAGTCATTTGTGTTAGATTTTCTTTAAACTTTAAGCTTGTTTCTAGTTAATTAGCTAGTTTCTTACATAACCCATGTCAAAATTATGAAAATCTTGGTGATGGTTTGAGCATTCGGTTTTAGTTATTAAAGGATGAGATTGGGTTATGGTTTTTATGTTTTATGGAGAATTGTTGAAGAGAAGGGTTTTAGTTAGTCAAATGATAAATTCTAATGTTCATGAGTACAATGGCCAAACATAGATTTGTCTAATGAATTGAACAAATGTCGTGTGAGTGATTGAAATGAATGAGTTGGAGGTTGGATCATATTAAGATTCGGCTTTGCACATAAATATTAAGAGTTTGTTATTTTTATGATTTTTGGAAGGTAAATAAGGTTATGCTCAAGTTAAATACAAGATTATGGCTGATTTGTGTTTAGTGAGTTTCGGCCAAGGACTTTATGTGCATTCGGTTCAAGTAGAGTAAACGTGACGGGTAGAAAATGGTTGTTAATTGAGATAGTTTAAGGTATTTGTAAGTAGTTTGAATAAATGAACAATAAAAATAATAAATCATCTAGTGAATTGGTGTAATTGCCGAATTTGAACTAGAAAGTTATTGAGTAATGTTTGTATGTTAAGTGATAGAATAGAGCGAATGCTTGGAATGTGATATGTATGAATTATAAGTTGGATTAAAGGCTGTTATATTGCCTTATCATTTTCGGGAATGTGCTATGTCAAAGAAATTGAGGGTTGATGTTTAAGTAAGGTAAGTATAGGTATATTCGGCTTGTAGTTTTATAAATGTGATATGAGTATTTTGTTTTGTAAATGAGTAGTAAGTATGTTAAGAATGGTTCTAAAATGTATATGGATGACGTATGATTGTGTTTGATTGGGAAGTAAATTGTTTGATTTAGCTCAAGAGCTTAGAGGATCAAAGTTGGATAAGGGAAAGGAAAAAGTGGTCGAATAGCCGTTGAAATCGTTCGACAACATCCGAGGTAAGTTTTCGAGTAATGAAACTTAGTTTATGATTTGATGAAGTCATGACATATAAGCATAACAAATAAATGGTGATATAATGATTCTACTTGAATTGTATATTGAGGTGATTAGTTTATACCTATGAAGGGTAGCCGAATGTGTATAGAGATCATGTTATAAAGCAAATCAAAATCATGCTCTTTGTATGTGGCTATTGAGCCGAAAATGGTAATGGTTGATAAGCGTCTTGTGTTTGAATTCTAGTTATGATAATGAAATATGGATGTGTCATGATTTATTGGTATATGTGCTTGATTATTCGGATGATATCCGGGCTAAGTCCCGAAGGCATTTGTGCAAATTACTATATCCGGGCTAAGTCCCGAAGGCATTTGTGCTAGTGACTATATCCGGGCTAAGTCCCGAAGGCATTCATGCTAGTGACTATATCCGGGCTAAGTCCCGAAGGCATTCATGCTAGTGACTATATTCGGGCTAAGACCCGAAGGTATTTGTGCGAGTTGCTATATCCGGCTAAATCCCGAAGATACTTGGGTTTGGAAGCGAGCGATCTTGCTGTAATAATTTCAATTAATACGCTCATAAAATACAAACGATAATGTATGTTTCGTATATGCATCGGAAAGGTTGATTCCTTTCAAATAGTACTTGCTCAATTGATTAACGAGCTTCCAGCCTCTAGTTAGGTTTGATACCCTGTGTATGAATATATTGGTTGAAGCGTGAAGAAATTATGATTTTGAGAATGTGCATATATGAAATTATTCATTTAGTTATATGAACACTATACTTTAGTCGTAAATAATTTCGTTATTCAAAACTTACTAAGCATTAAATGCTTATTCCGTTTCTTTAATTCTCTGTTTTATAGATTTTTGTTCGTTAGCTATCGGACTCGGGATTGTCGAAGTCGAAGTCGTCCACACTATCTAAGCCCTTTTGGTACTCTTTTAGTTAAACGTTGATAATGGCATGTATAGGACTAAACTTTGTTGTTAATCAAGTACCTTTGGTAATGTGTATATATTCGGATAGCCATACGAAAATGGCTTAAATATTTTGAGCATAGTATTAAAATCATTTTGTATATATATAGTTATTGAGAGGTGTGGAAATGCTTGGCAATGATTAGCCATTGGAATGGTTAATCACGATCATATTTGGTGCTATGTATGTCAAATGGCTAGTTGAATCATGGAAACTATGAAATAGGTGAAATTTACCTTAAAATAGATGCTGACAGCAGCAGTGATGTGAGTTTGAAAATTCACTAAAAATAGCAGGAATGTAATTAAATAATGAATAAATTATGTAATCGAACCTTGATGGGTATATTTTCATATGGAAGAAGCGAAATGACCATATGAGCTGTATTTTATGAGATGTTTAAGTTTTCGTGAAACAGGGCTAGAACGGTTACTGGATCCCCTTTTCTGACTTTGGAAATTTACCATAAATTAACCAGAAATAATTAGAAGTCATTCTTTATATGTACAGATTCCTTTTTGAGTCTAGTTTCATTAGAAACAAATGGCATATGTATTGAAGCCCTGTACAGGGAGATATCTAAGTCGTAATGCATGAAGGTCAGAGTAATCGAACCCTGAAACAAGGGAGACTTTAACTAATAAACTGTGAAAATTGGCACGACCAAAAATTCTAGAAAAAAATTTGTAGATGGATATATGAGTCTATTTTCAGGAAAAATTTATGGAATCCGTTTTTGAGTTTTGGAACTCGAGATATGATTTTTGAGGTGACTGTGATGCAGTTAGCCAGCTTGTCTGGAAATTTTAAAATGAACTGTGTAAATAAATGAATTAAGTCCGTTAACACCTCGTGTTCGACTCCGGCAACGGTCTCGGGTACGGGGCGTTACACATATATTAGTCCAATTTCATTATCCAGATGCCCTCTATAGCTTTGCATTTTATTCAATTTAGTCTCTAAAATCGAATTTGCCATTACTTTCAAATTTGAGTTTTGATTTCAAAACCGATTTCAATTACATCCTTCTATAGCCCTATATTATCAATAATTATAGAAATATTACACCCATTTTGAAAATTATGTACTTTAATACTTTTGTTCAAAAATTAACAATTAAACTTTACAAACTAGTCCTTTTTTATTTTAAAGCTTAAAATCTATCAATTTAACAACTAAAACTTTTAATTCTCAACTATAATAACTTTTGAAACTTTAACAATTTAACGAATTGAGACATGAGTTAACTAGATTAAACTTTCACGATTTCAAAATTATAAAAATTACAAAAAAAAAATTTACTAACCAATTGAGTACCAAGCCAAACGTTTCCTTCATCCTTCCTCAAAATTTAGTGATGAGAATGAGAAAGAGCATTTTTTTCTTTTTAATTATAATTTTATAATATATAATACCATACACAATTACAAGCCACTGTCTACTTAATCCCTAAGTTGTGTAATTGCCATTTTAGACCCTAGTCTAAAATTTTATAATTAAAAATTTTATAGTAATTGAATTTTTACCACTTTTACAATTTAGTCCTTTTACTTTAACTAATCACTAATTTGATAAAATTATCTATCCAAAATTAAATTTACATCTATAATAATACTGTAAATATTTACGAGTTTGATTTACGAAAATGGGGTCTCGAAATCGTATTTTTCAATACCACTAACTTTATGATCCTTACATTTTTGCCTTAACTAACTATCAATTAAACAAAATTATTAGACCAAATTTTAATATATTTCTATACTAATCTCATAAATATTAAATAATAATATTTATGAACACGATTTACATAAATGGTATTTCAGATTCATAATTTTTGACACCACTGGAAATCGGGTCGTTACACATGTCCATAGGTTGATTATTTAAACTATAAATTTAGCCTGAAAAAAATAATTTAGGTTGTTTATATTTAGGCTAGTTAGTTTAATTTTTTAGATTGTAAATAGGAAAAAGAGATTAAATGTACTAAGATTAAATGTACTAAGTGATAAAGGTAAATACAACTTGGTATTTATGTTTGTTGAAGTATAGGATGTTTAAATTAAAACTATTCAGCAAATAAATTAATGGTTATTGAAAGTGCAGTATATTAAGTATAAGCTTAACAAACAGGTGCTTAAGTTAAAATGAATTGTGGAAACAAAAGCATTGTGAGGGCTAAAAGTATTGCAAATGTGATAAAAGCATAGAAGAAGATAAAAGTCAAGAGAGTGTTGGTTGTTTACAGTGAAATAAAAATATGAGAAATTTTAAAAAAAAAGTCTCACTCATATTGGCACAAAAACTCATAAGTGCTTATACTTATAAACAGGGTGAGTGTTCGAACGAATCAAATTGAAGCGAATTGAATGAAAAAATTTTGAGTTGATCTAGTTGACAAATATTATTTTATCATCCAAACTCGATTTGAAAGTTTCTCAAATCGAGCTGAATGAGATGGAATTCAAATCAAATTGAATTGAATATATTTGTTTGAGTTAAGTTTAAAAAAATGACTTTGAGTCCTTGTAGGTACTACCACCCACCGTAATCAAATTTGTTATTAGTTTTCATCCCCTCATAATTTATTTATTAAATCTTTTATATACGTGTTAGCTTCTTTAGTTGCTTTAGGTATCTTTTGATTCTTATCACCATATATTTTAAAATTAAAAAATATATTAAATGTAAAAAATTTGATTTTTTAATATAATTTATTTTAAAGATAAAATGTGAAATTGATACTAACAGAAAATTTTAACACGAATACTTTATGTCATCATCAATAATTCAATTTTAACAGAAATTGGTAAAGATTCAACATGATTAAAGAATTCAATAATATAAATAGTTGACATAAATTCAAAAAAAAAGTTTTTAAGGTTTAGGATGAAGTAAAAGTTGAGGGAAAGTAAAAAGGAAAAAAAGTTTTGGGGGGTTCGGGCGAAGTAAAAGTTTTGGGAGGGAAAGTAAAAGGGAAAAATTTTTGGGGTTTGGAGGAAAGTAATTTTTTAAGGGGGAAGTAAAAGTTTTGGGAAAAGATAAAAGAAAAAAAGTTTGGGGGAGTTTGGGGAAATAAAATTTTTGAGGGAAAGTAAAAAGGTTTGACTTTTGAGGGGGGTTGAGGGGGGAGGGAAGTAGAAGGAGTTGATTTTAATTTAAAAAAAATTAATTTGAAATTTAAAAAAAAATTGAGTTGATTTGATTAATTTGATTCAAATAATTCAAAATTTTAATTTTTTTTGAGTCTAATCAAATTTTGTTTACCCCTTCTTATAAATATCGTATTAGAGTTCAATGTATGAATAAAAAGGAGTTGAGTAGGAAAATTTTGAACTAACTATATTTTTTCAAATATAAATGATATATTTGTATGTACATTTTGATGGAGATATATGTTTAATTTTATTTAACTTGTTTACCTTGTAATTTGTTGAACTAATCTATTTGAGTATAAATAATTGTAAATTGTTTAATTTTCTAGATAGAGTTATGTGTTTAAGCAAATCTTTCTAGTGTTGATGTTTCGATTCAATCTCGTGTATCAAGCTTGGTCAAGTACATTTTCTTGTATGATTATTTTTCGTTTTAATTTTCATTTTTCTTCTTTTTGTTTGCTTAAGGACAAGCAAAAACTTAAGTGTGGAGGATATTTGATCTGTCACCAAATGTGGTGGCAATTTTAGTACATTTTAGCACTTAAGGAGCTTGTTTTATGGTAATTTTATATTTAATTAAAGCATTTTCAGCTTTCATAGTTTAGATTTAGATATGTAAAAAATAAACGTTTTTTACGCAAGAATTGATGTTAGTTGACCTATTAGGCCAATATGGGCCTTAGGTAGTTTGAGCAGCCTTTGGCCAATACAGGCTTAAGTGGGTGTCCATAATTTGCATTTAACAGCCCAATGGAAACACGAAAATAGACACATTTTTACATGTCCTTTTTAACTCAAATTCATGCAATTTCGTAGTAATTCTTGTCAAAAAATATATAATAATTATAAAATAATTAAACTGCACTTAAATTATTAACATGTTGAATTTTAATTAATTTTATAATAAATTTTGATTTATTTTGATTTATTTTCGATAGATTCGCACAAAGGGCGAAAATTGGCTAGACAGACACTACTGGAAGCACAAAACCGAGAAGCGATTTTGAAGCATCAAGGCTAATTAATTTTTCAACCTAAGACGGTCCAAATTATGAATATTAATTAATAATATAATTAATTTTAATTTTAATCCAATTTATTTTGCGTTAAATAATTATTAACTAAATTATGAAAAGAGGCCCAATTGTGCTAAACCGATAGACTAATCCAATTGAGCAACTGGGCTGCCCAAAACCATCCCACATGTTAACCCAATTAGCTTATTTAGTTGATTATTTGGCTTGCAAAACAGCTCTTGAAGCTTTCTTAAAATTACATTCAAACCCCTCCACTATTCAAGCCTTTGTGATTTGCCCCTAGCTAAATTTAGCAAGTTTGAAAGTTTCAAACTTGCCACATGTGTGGCCGCCCATGGGGGAGTCTATGGCTGCTGATTTTTACTATTTTTAGCAGCCGCTCCAACCTATAAATACCCCCATTGGTTGCTCATTTCAAACACACCTCTTATCCTTTCATTTTTCACTTCTCACTCACTTTTTCTCTTCAAAGCCCCTTCCTTTGTTCTTCTTTTTCCCTTCCATTCCCTTGCCGATTTCCCCTTTTGGAAAAGATCCCTTCAACCATCATTGGAAGCAGCATTCAAGTTCTCATAGAAGCCTCGGTTCAACAAGAATAAGCGAAAAAGGAGGAGCGGAGCAAACTAGTCAAGCCATGGAGAAACATCGGATTTGATTCTAGTTCCCTATCCTTTAATTTTTATTTTTGTTGTTATGAACATTTTTATGAATACTTGTGATGTTGATATGTTTAATTTAATTAATATGAATTAAATTTAATTTCTGTTAGGTTGATTGCATTTCGTCCACTTAAGTTATTAAAATTGTGTTGTTATAGGCCTTGGTAAGTTGTTTGATTAAGTAAAACCATGATTAAGTTATTCTTGCATTATAATTGCAAGGTAACTAATGAATTAATTATTTGATCATGTTGAAATTGTAACTAATTGACATAATACTTAAACAATGCATGTTTAATCTTCTAAGGTAGCTGAAGATTAAATTAGCGACAGTATTAGATGATACATTAGCCTTACATAACTTGCAAGATTATTGTGATTAAACTGTTTCAAGGTAGGAATACATTGTTACCTCACTTAATCTTTTATGTGCTTGGTATTGGAAAATGTTCAAGAGATTAGTTAATTTAATAAGTATGTATGAGCAGTAGTTAGCAAATTACCGAGTTGCTATGAATTTATTCGTAACAACATGAACATGAGTTTAGTTATTCTAAGTTAAGAAATGTAATTAATCTAACACAACTATGCCATATTGATTAAAATAATCTTTTGAAATCGTGCATTGGAAGTTTTATTTTTATTTTATTTTATTTTACTTAGTAAAATTTACTTTTTAATCACTTCCTCAAAATCGAAATATTTTTCTTCACCAAAGTGTTTTTAATTGCATTCATAAATAAATTCTTTTCACAGTCCCTATGGATACGATAAGTCGACATTTACTTGTCATTTTTTTACTTGTTGTGATTGTGTACACTTGCACATTTCCATTATTCCAAGTTTTTGGCACTATTGTCAGGGACTATTTTAAAAGTCATTATATGTTTGTTAATTTTGCATTTTGGTTTATTTTTCTGTTCAATTTTAACTTAACCCTAAGATTGAAAGAACTTTTCAACAGCAAAGAGGACAAGCAAGTCAGAGAAGGACCAAAAAGATGAACTACGAAAATCAGAATCAATGAAATGGAGGAAACCCTGCTCAAAATCCTATCCTTATTGCTGATGATAGGGGTAGAGCTCTAAACGTTACGACCAAATCTAGAAATGCTAAAAAGGAGAATTTAAAATCCAACTTTAATGTATTGAAAACTTCGTGTAGCTTATTACTAAAAGATAGTGCACATGTTGTAAAACATATTATTATTATTATCATATTCAATAACGAACCCATCGATAATTGCTCTTTTAGAAAAAAAAACATACTTTGCAGTGGAAATTTTAGAAGTCGTTATATTTTTGAGAACTGAGTTTTTATTTTCAAAACATTTATTTACGTGAAGCCATTATTTCTGTAAAATTATTTGTTGTGCATCATCGAAAACTTAATCAAAACCAAAACCAATAATAAAACCCAAAAGAAAACCAAAAGTTTGGAGAGTCCCAAAGTTACAAAACTCTCAAATAAACCAGAATTTAAATAAAATTTTTAAGTAATTGAAGTTTACGGATGTGTGGACACCTCTAAGCCTCCGTCGCACCGACTCGCCTAAGCCTGAGGATTACTTGAACAAAATAGATATACAGATATGAGTTTTCAAAAACTCAGTGTGTAGCTTAACGAAAACATACATACATATAATTTCAGATCTCTCACATAGCATAACAGATACAGACATAAGTCCTTAACAGAATCAGAATATAACAGAATCATGCAGATATGCAAAGTCCTACCCCCATCCTCTGCACACCGAATCCGACCATCCCAACACACCACGTGGGGTATAAAACACCCATTCAACCCTACACACCACATGGTGTCCGTACGACACTTATCAGATTAAGTTGTAGCCATACTGCCAGTATATTGGTGAAATGTCACCTCACAGAATACTTCCTCCATATATACATATCCTATCCCGTACACAGATACAGATAATAGGTCAACAGATATATCAAAATTAACATGTCTCGTATGCTCAAATATAGATATTACATATGTTTATATAGAACAATTATATCATACATATTGTACTTCATAATACTCAAACTAGTTTATCAGAATAGCATATTTCATACATTATGGTTTGTTTTACCCTTACCGACCCTACGAAAAGCCTGCAGTCGGTTGAAACGACATGTGCGACCCTAAGGAAAAATTTTAAATTTTTGGGCACACATGCTCGTGTGGGCCCACACACCAAAATTGTCCCTGTTTGTGTGGCCTATATGGTCTGGCCCATTGTCCACATGCCCAAATCAGCCTAGGCTGTGTGACCTACACCGCCATACACTCACCTGTCACACCGCCATGTGTCGCACACGGCCGGGCACACTCCCGTGTGGCGTCGACAGGCCAATTCTTTGGCTTTCACCGAACATCATTTTTGTTACACACATGGTTCAATTTTGATGCCATAGTAATCCTGAGACCTCTAAAACTGAAAGATGGTATCCCAAACACCATTTTAGTAGTAAATTTATGAATTAATCATGACTAAACTGAACTATGCACATAGACTTACCACTAATGAACACCATTACCCTCGTGAATTAGGTCGTTAGAGTGAAATCTGCTACTTTACCACATTCTCTTATGTAACCATTCATATAATTAAACTCCCTAACTACAACACCAACACGCCAATCCAAAAAGGAAAGATATCCAAATGAGACAGACTTATAGACTTACCAAGATGAACGAAGAACAAATGAAACGTTGATCCCCAAAGATTAAAACACTCAATTCGTTGAACGAAATTGTAACATCCTGAATTAGGGCCTAGTCAGAATAATGGTTTTGAGACCACAAATTCAAAGATAGAAATAACCATTTTATGATTCTTATGAGGTTTATGTTATGAATGCATGCTTGTGTGAAAGTTTCATGAAGAAATTCTATGCATTAAATGTCTAATTGCATTTTAGGGACCAAATTGAATAAAGTGAAAAACTTGCACTCTAAAAGCTTTAAGCATGAAATTGCATTAGATATTGAATTAGAGGGTCCTAATTAGCAATTTAACCAATTTCTATAATTTTGGACAAAAATGGACATGCATAGGAAAAATGTGAAAGAGAAACCCTAAGGGTATTTTGGTCATTTAGTAATTAAAAGAATAAAAAGGGAAAAATAAGTCAAAATTGGTGTCCATCTTCTTCCTTCATTGCTGAAAATTGCAAGACACCATAGCTAGGGTTTTTTCAACATTTTCAAGCTTGATTGTTAGTGCATCCTAGCCCCGTTTTTAATGTTCTTTGCATTTTTGAAGTCCTTGAAGCATGATCTACCCATTTCTAGCTATATTTTAAGCTAGGGTTCATGTATAAAATTTTTCCCATGTGTTACATGCATGTATTTTGATTATTAATGGAGGAATATGAATGTTTGAGGCATGATAAACATCTTTTACTAGGTGATTTTTAGTGAAAACACCTAAACAAGGGACTTGTTTGTAAAAGTGTAAAAGAGAATTGTAGTAATGTGAAATAAAATAAAATATGGGATGATATGAGCATAGTAAAGGTTCATCTAGGCTTGGGTAACCAATAAAATACATGCATTTCATTTTACGAGCCTAGGGACTAAATCGTAAATATGTAAAAGTTTAGGGGTCAAAACATAAATTTGAAAAAGTATGAATATGGACCCATTTGAACAATATGAATAATAAATAAGTTATATTTGGCATTATAGATCAAGAAAAACGTAAATCGGGACTTGATCGAGGAAAGAATAAAGTACACAACGATTAAGCTCGTTTATCATCATTTTGTACCGAGGTAAGTACCTATGCAAAAAATGTGGTGTTGTAGTATGTTATAATGTTTTAATATATACTATAATAAATGTTTTATTGTAATGATGAACTATATGCTTGCTGATTGTTATGAAAGTATGAATGTTATTATGGTTGTTATCCACGACGTTACGAGCAAGTACAATGGAGATGCTATGTGCAATGAGAAAAACCCCTTTTGAACCTTAGGAATAGTTTAGGATACGAGTGACATGTCACTAGGAACTAAGACTTCTGAACTCGTTGAGTGGTCCAGGTTCATGAGATATGTAGCATCCGAGCTCGTTAAGAGGTCCAAGTTCATAATGAATGCGATTCACGTAACATCCGAGCTTGTTGAGAGGTCCGAGTTCATTATGGATGTGTTACATGTTATGTGGTAGCTTCAGCTACGTTGTATATGTGGCACTTATGTGCAAGGTTTTTGTATATCCAATAGTATTCTGAGAGTTCAACGAGTAATGTAATAAATGTAATGAGAGTCCCAAGTAGGACATATGAAAGATGTATGGTTATGGATGCTTTACGATGAGTACAGGTATGTATGCTAAACTTATGAGTAATACCTTAATAAAGATCAATTTACAATGAGCACGTTTATATATATGTCCATATGATGAGTAAGCAAAAAGGTTTGAATGATGATTAATCTTTATGTATATGTTGCTATGTTTCTGCATGTTGATTCCTTACTACCATTTCATATTATTTGTAAGTGGACTTACCAAGCTTTAATGCTTACTTCCCTCTCTTTCCATCCTTTGTAGTTTTGCCAAGCTAGCTCGGGGATCGGAAGCTGTCAGAGTATTCGATCACACTATCAAAAAACTATGAGGTATAGTGAAATTATTATTTTGAGTATGGCATGTATAGGAAACTTGGTCATTTTGTGGTATGTGTCATGCTATTTGGCCAAATTGTGGAGGCCTATGATAATGATGGTTCATTCTGTAATGACCATGTGATATGGATCATATTTGATCATTTGGGTTGTAATCTAATTACCCATGCATGCATGTGCTAGTGTCTTGATGGTAGGATATGTTATTGCTTGGTGAGTGCAGGATAATAATATGATATGTTGTTGATCGATGAATATGGTAAAGTATGAATTGGGTGATAAAGGATAAGGGATTACCTAATGGCTTAAAATGAATATAAGTATGAATGCACAATTTGAAGTCATGACAATAAGTTTAATAATATGAATGCACAATTTGAAGTCATGATAATAAGTTTAGTAATGCGTGAAAGTGGTGTGGAATGCCTCTAAATAGTGTAACAATTAAATGTGCAATAGGATGACTTTATGAAGATGTGAGAGTGTCATGGTGTGGAATATTTGAGTGCTTGAATATGTCATGTTGCAATTCATAAAGTATGTTTAAATGTATGAGTGACTATGGGTGACTATTGGCTTGGAAAATAACCTTTAAATGGTCCACACGGGTAGACACAAGGGCATGTGTCTATTAAAAGCATATATGGAAAAAATGATGCATTAATCCAAAGCCAAACACCCAAATTGAAAAACCTCAAAAACCAAATGGGCCAGCTTGCCACTGAACGCAGAAACCTCCACAAGGTGATTTGCTTAGTGATACAAAGAATCGAAGAAATACAGGGAAGAAGCATTGTAAAGCATTGACATTGAGGAGCGGAAAGACATTAGAGCCCAACACTGTCGAAGTTGAAGATGAGCCAGCTAATGCTCAAGACTTAAGGGAAGTTCAACCGAGTGTTGAAATTCCAAGTTCATCAGAACCAGAATTTTCAAAATTCGATAAGGTAACTTCTGAACCAGTCAATTCTGATGAACCAACAACTTCGTTAGATGCGAAATTGCCACAAAAGATGAATCAACCTGTTTAAGTAAAGAGTCCTCCACCACCTTACCTTCAAAGGCTTCAAAAACAGAAATAGGAAGTCCAGCTCCAGAAGTTCCTAGATGTACTCAAGCAACTTCATATCAACACTCCGTTGGTAGAAGCATTTGAACAAATGCCTAATTACGTCAAAATCATGAAAGATATCCTGTTTAAGAAATGAATACTTGGAGAATTTAAGACGGTAGCCCTGACGAAGGAATATAGTGTATATCTTTAAGATAAACTACCCTCAAAGTTGAAAGATCCTGGATGTTTTACTATACCTTGCAATATTGGAGCAACATATTGTGATAAAGCATTATGCGATTTGGGTGTGAGCATCAACTTGATGCCCATGTCCATATTCAGAAAGTTAGGGATAGGTGAAGTTAGACCTACTACGGTTACACCTCAAATAGCAGATTGATCTTTAGCACATCCAAAAGGAAAAATCGAGTATGTATTGGTACATGTAGATAAATTTATTTTTCATGCTGACTTACCGATGTGTAGAAGGGTGAGCTTACTATACGTGCTCAAGACGATCAGGTAACTTTTAATTTTTTAAGTCTATGTGATTTCCTGACATAGCTGATAATTGTTTTACAGTATCTAGGTTAGACGATTTAGTTGTAGAATGGGAACTCAACTCTGTTGAGGACCCATTAGAACCAATTTTGACGTCAAACCCTCTAAGTGATAAAGAGGGGGAGGAATATGTAGCTTTTCTAGAAGCTAATCAAAGGGGATTTAATCTACAATCCTGCTTTGAATCTTTGGAGTTAGAAAGTAGAGATTATGTCCAGCCAAAAGTGTCAATTGAGAGCCACCTAAATTAGAACTGAAGGTACTTCCCTCACATTTAAAATATGTTTATTTATGTAATGCTTCTACTTTGCCTATGATTGTTTCAGCAGAATTGACCGAAGTAATTCAAGAAGCCTATTGGATAGAATATAGCCAATATTGGTGGCATTAGTCTGTCTGTATGCATGTACAAGATTATCCTGAAAGATGGCGAGAAAGAGACGATTGATGGAAAACAAAGATTGAACCCTATCATGAAGGATGTGGGAAAGAAAGAAATTATTAAGTGGTTAGATGCAAGTATAATTTACCCAATCTTAGACAGTTTGTGGGTAAGTCCAGTCTAGTGCGTGCCAAATTAATAAGGTATTATGATTGTAGAGAATGAGAATAATAAATTAATACCGACTAGAATGGTTACGGGATGGAGAATTTGCATCGATTATCAAAAGTTGAATAAAGCGACTAGGAAAGATCATTTTTCTTTACCGTTCTTAGACCAGATGCTAGACAGACTCACAGGGTGAGACTATTACTGTTATCTCGATGGATACTCGGGGTATAATCAAATTACAGTAGCACTAGAGGATCAACATAAAACAACATTCACATGCCCGTACGGTACATTTTCATTTAGACGCATGCCATTTGGTTTATGTAATGCACCTGCTACATTTCAAAAATGTATGATGTCAATTTTTACTAACATGGTTGAGAAATACTTGGAAGTCTTTATGGATGATTTTTAAGTGTTTGGAGACACTTATGATGATTGGTTAGCCAATCTAGCCAAGGTACTAAGGCGATGTGAAGAAACAAACCTTGTGCTCAACTGGGAAAAGTGTCATTTCATGGTATGAGAAGGTATTGTTCTAGGGCATCAGATAATGAGGCATGGAATCGAGGTAGATAAAGCAAAGGTAGATGTTATTGAGAAACTCCCACCCCCAACATCTATAAAGCGTGTTAGGAGCATTTTGGGCCACGCCGGTTTTTATCGGAGATTTATCAAGAACTTATCCAAAATTACTAAACCCTTATGCAAATTATTAAAGAAGGACATGATGTTCAACTTTGATGATGAGGGCTTAAGAGCTTCCAATGATTTGAAGAGTCGATTAGTTTCAGCACCCATCATCGTCACACTAGACTAGGATTTTCCATTTGAACTAATGTGTGACGCAAGTGACTTCGTGATACAAGATATGATAGGCCAGCAAAGGAACAAAGTTTTTCATCCCATCTACTATACAAGTCAGACTCTGACGGGAACAAAATTGAATTATACAGTAATAGAGAAAGAGTTACTTGCTATTGTGTTTACTTTTGACAAGTTTCGATCTTATTTTGTAGGTACCAAAGTGACTGTCTATACGAACCATTTGACAATTAAGTATTTACTTACCAAGAAGGATGCTAAGCTAAGACTAATCCGATGGGTACTTCTACTCTAAGAGCTTGATCTATAAATTCAAGATCGAAAAGGGGTAGAAAGCCAAGTAGTAGACCACTTGTCCAGATTGGAGCTGCAAGAAGGGAATTCTCCACTTATACCCATTCAGGAGATATTCCCTGATGAAGACATACTAAAGGTAAATCATGTCCATAATACCCCTTAGTTTGCTGATATTGCTAACTATTTAGCTTGTGGTTTGATGTTGATTGATAAGACATATCATCAAAAGAAAAAGTTTCTTCACGATGTGAAGTACTATTTCTGGGAATAGCCATATTTGTTTAAAAAGTATGCAGATCAAATGATTAGAAGATGTGTGGCAGAAGATGAAGTACATAGGATTCTATATCATTGTCACACAGCTCCATGTGGGGGACACTTCGGAGGTACACATACTTCGACCAAAGTATTGCAAGCCGGATTTTTTTGGCCAACGCTATTCAAAGACGCGTATGCTTATGTAAAGAGTTGTGATCAATGCCAAAGGGTTGGAAATGTCACCAATAGAAATGAGATGCCCTAGAAAAACATAATTGAAGTATAATTATTTAATGTTTGGGGTATTGACTTCCTTGGTCCTTTCCCTCTACCTTTTGGTCACAAGTATATATTAGTAGCAGTAGAATATGTGTAAATTGTGCCTCTGTTCAAATGACGAATCCCAAAACAAATTTCACTCTAAAGAAGCCAAAGCAAGATACAAAAGCATTTTCAAGAATAAACAAATGCACCCTAAAAAAGGCTTTACACTAAAAGAAAGCAACTATATTGATTTCATGGCGTGCATTCAATAAATTGCTGAAGCTCTCAATTGGGAGTTGTTTTGTGAGAAAAGGCCTAGTGCAGATGAGGAATTAGTTCATGAATTTTATACGAATTTAACCTCAAATAGATTGACAGAAGTTTCTGTCATAGGAATTAAGGTACCAATAAGCTTAAACGCTATTAGTGAATTCTTTTAATTACCCAATTTTAAAGACGACGAGTAGTTTGAGGTTCTAAGTGGATTGTGTCAAAGCGAGAAATTCACACTAGTTGCAGAGAATATTTGACACCACTTGTGAAGGTATGGTTCTATTTCATTCGATTTAAACTTATGCCTATTTCACATGAGACTACAATTTCATTAAAGCGAATGGTCTTGTTATACTCGATTTTAACTGCAAAGACCATTGATGTGGGAAAAATCATTTTGAGAGAATGCGGAATTGTGCCGCTAGACGTTCTGGCCCAGCTTACTTTCCCTTTACGATAACAATTTTCTGCTCGAAAGCTAAAATTCTTGCTTACGTAAAGAAGACAGGTTACAGCTAGAGCATAATCACAGATTGGGACCTCTACCAAATAGCCGAAGACTCTGCTCTATAGCAACGAGTTGAAGAGAGTGAGGATCTTGAAGAAGAAGAAGAAGAAGAAGAAGAAGAAGATCCCAAAGAGATCAAACCAATAAAGTCAGCTGAAATCCCTGATAAGGCAAAACCAATGGAACCAGTAACCAAACTTGACATGACAACTTCAATGTTCAGAACTCAATTGCCTCGCCTAGATCTTCAAAATGAGCTATCAAAATTAATGGACATAATGCAACATATTCATTGGCAGCAATAAGCTTACTAGAGATATTCAAAAATACGGGATGACTCAATGAGAAGTGCTCGTATGAAATATTCAATGACCCGTCTATATGTGTGCCTGAGTTTCTAGATTTTATTTTTGAACCATGGAGTCCACTATCGAAGAGGGAACAAAGCGATTCATGCAAAAACAAAGATGGTGGAGCAAAAGACGAGTCAGATTCTGAGGGATCTACAAATAAATAAAAAAGGGAGGATCTTTACCTTATGTTATTTTCTTTCCTAGTTTATTGTAGGATTATGATCTATTAGGATTTTTAAGTTTTCACGTAATAAAACAAGATATGGAAATCATGAATAAAGATGAACAAGTTTTTATAATAAGAAGTGTGGCAATATATATATACATGTCTAGCATTAGTCTAGAAAGAGCTTGGTACTTAAGCAATCAAATTGACTCACATCCTCTTTTCTAGAGTCCTACCTGGTGTATTGTATCTATTCACTTCTAATAATGAGGACATTGTTCATCTTAAGTAGGGGGATCGAAAAATTGTAATTATTTCCTTTCAAAATAAAATTTTCTTTTAATTATGATTAGGTTATATTTTGTTCAAAAATTGAAATTTTGTTAAGTATACTAAACTTCAGTATGAATAAAGTTCTATTATTTCAATAATTGTTATGTTAGCTAAACTTCAGTATGAATAAAGTTCTATTATTTCAATAATTGTTATGTTAGCTAAATTATGACATAAATGTACTCTTAATAAAGTATGTAAATCATACGATAAAACTTTTTAGTTCATTAGGAAAGCTAGGCATGCATGAAAGTTTAAGTCTTTGGAATTGACTTAATAATTTCTTGAGGCAAAATCCTAGGAAGCATGTAATGTTGAAAATGATATACATGTTGAATTTTATTTTAATATATAATAATATTTTGATTTATTTTCGATAGATTTGCACAAAGGGCAAAAATTAACTCGATATACACAGTTGGAAGCACAAAACTGAGAAGCGATTTTGGAGCATCAAGGCTAATTAATTTTTTAGCCTAAGAAGGTCCAAATTATGAATATGAATTCATAATATAATTAATTTTAATTTTAATCCAATTTATTTTGGGTTAAATAATTATTATTAATTAAATTATGAAAATAGGCTTAATTGTGCTAAACCGAGAAACTAATCCAATTGAGCAACTGGGCTATGCAAAACCATCCTACAAGCTGACCCAATCAGATTATTTAGCTGATCATTTTGCTTGCAAAACATCCCTTGAAGCTTCCTTAAAATTGCATTCAAACCCCTCCATTATTCAAGCCTTGGTTGATTTGCCCCTAGCTAAATTTGGCAAGTTTGAAAGCTTCAAACTTGCAAATGTGTGGCCGGCCATGGGGGGAGTCTATGGCTGCTGATTTTTGCTATTTTTAGCTACCACTCCAACCTATAAATACTTCCATTGGCTACTCATTTCAAACACCTCTCATCCTTTCATTCTTCACTTCTCTCTCACTTTCTCTATTCAAAACTCCTTCATTTGTTATTCTTTTTTCTTTCGATTCCCTTGTTGATTTCCCCTCTTGGAAAAGAGCCATTCAACCACTGCTGGAAGCAGCATTCGAGTGCTTGTAGAATCCTCGGTTCAACAAGAACAAGCAGAGAAGGAGGAGCAGAGCAAACTAGTCAAGCCACAGAGAAACAGCAGATTTGATTCTAGTTCCCTATCCTTTAATTTTTATTGTTGTTGTTATGAACATGTCTATGAATACTTGTGATGTTGATATGTTTAATTTAATTAATATGACTTAAATTTAATTCATGTTAGGTTGATTGCATTTCTTCCACTTAAGTTATTAAAATTGTATTTGTCTTGTTATAGGTCTTGGGTAAGTTGTTTGATTAAGTAAAATCATGATTAAGTTATGCTTGCATTATAACTATAAGTTAACTAATGAATTAATTATTTAATCATGTTGAAATTATAATTAATTGACACAATACTTAATGAATGCATGTTTAATCTTCTAAGGCAGCTGAGGATTAAATTAGCGACGATATTAGATGATACATTAGCCTTGCATAACTTGCAAGATTATTGTGATTAAACTGTTTCAATGCAGGAATACGTTGTTACCTCACTTAACCTTTTATGTGCTTATGAATATTTATTAATTGTTTGAATTGGCATTGGAAAATTTCCAAGAGATTAGTTAATTTAATAAGTATGTATAAGCAGTAGTTAGCAAATTACTGAGTTGCCGTGAATTAATTCATAATAACATGAACATGAGTTTAGTAATTCTAAGTTAAGAAATGTAATTAATCTAACACAATTATGTCATATTGATTAAAATTATCTTTTGAAATCATGTATTGGAACTTTTATTTTTTTTATTTTATTAGTTAAATTTAGTTTTTAATCACTTCCTCAAAATTAAAATATTTTTCTTCACCCAAGTGTTTTGAATTGCATTCATAAATCAATTTTTTTCATAGTCCTTGTGGGTACGATAACTCGACATTTATTTATCGCTTTATTACTTGTTGCGATTGTGTACACTTGCACATTTCCATCGTTCCACCCAACAACCTTATAGACGATAGCCAAATGTAGCACTAGTTTCTCAAAATGCAACACGTGAAATCGGAAATCCAAGCTCAAGATATCGGTGTCGTGGCACAACACACCTTGGTTGTGTCATGACAGAGGTTTGAATGTGGGAGGCAAGAACCAACAAAGCTAAAATCGTCCACACAATCCATATTTTTTGAGATTATGGCCTATAATAGACGTAATTAGAATTTCTAAACATAATTAGAATTTCTAAACATCCTTATAAATAGAAAGTTATTGCTAATATGTAAACAAGCCTTTAGGAGTAGTAGATAGTAGATTTACATTTTATTTTGTTTTATTTTCCATTTCTACATACTTTGTTCTTTTCGACTAGATTCAGTTTGAACCTAAGTCTTTTCTATTGAAGTATTCAACAATTTTCTTTAATTTTTCTTTTGCAAACATCAAGACTAGTTAGCTGTTAAGAGGTTACGCAACTCCGAGCACACTTGATTCAATCACCTAAGCAATTTCTTACCTTTCCTCTTACTTTAATTTATTTGTGTTCCTTTGCATGTTTAAATTAAATCTAAGAACTATGGTGTCTAGATCAATGAAAGGCTAAGTCTCTAGGAAGATTAATGAGTGGATGTGGGAGTAGCTAACGGAAGAATGAGGGTTTCTTATAAGAATTATCTGGTTTTAAATTGTGTATGCTTAAACCCTAGGACTGACGACCCTAGGAAGTAATCTAGGAAGTAATCAGTGGGGAAAGTGAGGTCAGGAGATAAGCATGAACCTACTGATTAGTTAATTAGTAGAGGCCGGGAGGTGATACTAGTTAATTAATAGTTAATTCTATTTAAACCCAAATTTTGAAATTAATTACAACCACTGAAACAAGCTAATCACCTACTTGTTATTCTAATTTAGTTGTTTGTTTATTTTCTGTTTATTTAATTCAATTAATTTAGTTTATGCTTATTATCCATTTTATTATTTATCGTAATATAATTTTTAATTATTACTATTTAGACGCTATAGTAAAAGTAAATTTCTGATTTAATTCATCCTCCTTTGGGTACGATCCTTCGAATATTTCACTATGTTCTGTTGTACACATCTATATTACAATTTGACTTGTATGCTTGCAGACACCTCTGATTTAATTTAATATATTTTTGGTATGGTAGTTTCTAGTTAAACAGTCGAATGTTTGGTGGCGGCCAATCAATTAGAATAATTAATTAAGTTTATCGAGAAATCTTTTCTCAAAGGTTTAATCAGACACTTACAAATCTATTCATCTCTATCAATTTATCTATTTCATTTTACGTCTTTAATTTTTGTTTTCTTTATTTACTTGTTTCTTTTCCTTCATTCAATCACCATCGTTTGATTAATTTTCTTTTTTATTGAATATATTAGATTCTACGTATCTTGTTTACAACCTAAACTTAGGATTCAGTCTAGAATATCCCGAGTTGAACCGAATCTTCCCCTTAGAAACAATTTTGAATCATCTTACAACTTTTGAGATTTCCACGCTCTATCTTATCAATACAACTATTAACATATACTTGCAAGTAAAATATGGATCAGCTTCCTTATATATTAGTCAAAAAGTAAATGAAAAAAATCGTTTATAGGCGAATAAGATATGATCTGAATCGAACTTAGGAACAGGCATGTGTAGCAAATAATTGGAAATTCAATTCTTAATTATTAACATATTTTTATAATAATTATTTTCTTTTTATAACAAGTATTATAAATAAGAATTCAAATTTATGAAAAAATCAAAATGAAGAAAATAATTAATATTGAAACTGTTGGATATTTGATGAATGAATGTATTGAGATAGAAGCAATAGAACATAACAAAGAAGTTAATGGATTATAAACTTATAAATTTTCATTCCAACATTGCAATTTACATAAACATCTATGCTTAAATAAGCTAAAAATAATAATAAAATATTACAACTTGACAAATCTTGGAACTTGATTAATTCATCTTGCTTCTTCATTGGCTGATTTCAATCTAATCAGCAACCAAAAATATCTTATAAAAACTTATTGTTGTTTCAGTACAAGTTGGCAAGTTGGCAACTTGCAGAGTGAAAAGCTCGCAAGTGAGCTCTCAAGCTTGGTGAGCTTGTGGCGTTGGTGAGCTCGCGGTGTTGATAATCTCGTACTTTTTGGTGAGCTCACAGTTTTGTAGAGCTTGCATATTTGGTGAGCTCACAGTCTTGGTGAAATTATAGTCATATAGGAGTTGGGTTCACCAATACATGGATGGTCACTTCGAAGCAGAAACTAATTGTATTTGTTTATATTTTATTCTAAAACCAAAAACACTTAATATTATAATTAATATTGTAATTAATTTTATTTGTTTATATTAATTTTTTTATTGAAAACATTAGTCAATTGTTAACATACATGAAGCCATCCAAAATAAAAAGAGGTGAAGATTAAAATGACACTTGTTGAATGTTGTAACGCCCTAAAATTTTGAAAATTTAATAGTGAGAATCTGCAGTAACTTTGTATCTGTGGTTCTGTGTTTTGCTATTGTGTTTAAGGTCTGGAGTTCAAGTTGCATCGTTAAAAGTTTTATTACTTTTAACAACCAACCTCTATTCATGCATTACATAGTTTAATGTAATTTTGTGTAAACTCATGTCAAGAATGAGTCTGCTGGTTCACTGGTTAAGAGTTTGCATTTTGTTAGGTCCTGTGTTCGAATCCCAGAGAGGTTGATTCTGAATATTTTTGCCAATTGCTATAAATCTTCTTGGAAGTTAAAAAATTAATTAATGTTAGTTATTTTCCTTCTTTAGTTATTCTTTTTCTTCTTTGATATTTTTTTTCTCTTCTTCGTTCTTTTTCATTTCATTTATTTTTGCTAATCGTGGTTATAACACCCCTCACCCGTATTCAATGCCGGAATAGGGTTATAGAGCATTACCAGACTTACAACACATTTAAACATGCATTTCACATTCAATTTGTCAGTTCATATATATTTCATTTGCAACCAATCATTTTGTCCCTAATACGAGCCTACGAGGCCCAAAGAATGCATTGGAAGTGGTTCGGGACTAAACTGATAATTCAAGAAATTTTTCAACACTTAGAAAATTTTTGCATAAAACAAGGGACATACGCCCGTGTGGCTCGCCCGTATGTATCACATGGCCAACAGACACGCCCATGTCTCAGGCCGTGTAGACATATGAAATAGGAGCACATGGTCATGTTCCAGCCTGTGTCCAACCCCGTGTAACTCTCTGACTTGAGTCACACGGCCAACACACACGCCCATGTGCCCTAAAAATGACCACACAAACTCGTGTGCCAAGCCTTGTGCTAGTCGTGCCAGACTTCTAGGGTATACTGACTTATGCCACAAGGCCAAAACACACACCCGTTTGTGAGGCTGTGTGCAGCATACTAACTTATTTTCAATTTCAACACCAAGGGACACACGGCCGTGTAACATAACTGTGTGTCACACACGGATGAGACATGCGCCTGTGTCTCTGCTCGTGTGGACAAAAAATAGGCTATTTACTAAGCCAATTTGCCACCCAAATTTGCACACACCTACATAATTCAATTGGTACTCATTCATAGCATAAGTGGACATCCAATTCAACCATAATCAAAGCTAAAACATACCATTTCAGTACCAACAACTAACATGCTTATTATTTCATGTTTTACTCATTCAAATCATACTAACTTCACATATTTAAATAAACTAATTTAACCTTTCCAAACATGGATCATCATGCACCAAGTCACAAGCACATAGCTTCCCAATTATCAACCATTTGACACTCAAATTCCCTATTATCAATAAGCACCATGAATATAATCTCAATCACACAACATAGTTCAATTACCAAACTCAAAACAAAAGCCATTTGCACATTTATTTTCATCACCAAAATCACCAATATAAGCCAACTCACAAGGCTATATATACAATCCCAAAACATAAACATTTACAAGCCAATTCAAATGGCTCAATTCACAAACAAAACATATGTCATATTGACCAAAGTCCCTATACATGCCATATGACCTAAAACTTAATTTCAAAAGTACCAAATGATAGTTGGATAGTGTGAAGCAACCTTCGATGGTCCCCGAATCCAAGCTAGCTTTGGAAACACTATAAAACACAGAGAAATACACAATGTAAGCTTTATAGCCTAGTAAGTTTGTATAGCATTTATATCAATTCATCATATAAACTCAAATTAAGCCAAAACCATAACATAACATATCTCATAATATATCACCAACCTACCACATTTGTATCCATCAATTTAGATGTAATTTCCTTAAATTTTCATCCTTTCAGTATATTACTTGGTTCATGTACATGTACCTTCCCTTATTTAACTCATACTCATTCACATCTTTAACATATCCGTTAAACCATTCGAAATATTTTTGGATACTCGAGAAACTCACACACTTAGTGCCAAATAAATAGCCGTAGCTGTATTACTTTCGTACACTAAGTGAAATGTAAATATATAGTCGAAGCTATCTCAATCTCTCACATTGCGTGCAATATATAACGAAGTTAACTCGATTTTGAACACTAAGTGCCCATAATTAGCCGAATCATCTTCAAACACAACTGTAGTCTCAAATACACAATTTATACAATAACAAAGAATTTAAAGTATAATTATAATAATGCTTATTACATACGAGCTTACCTCGAATACAAAAATGGCTAAACAAGTCAACTATTCCGTAACCTTGTTATTTCCCCAATCTAGATCCGAGTTTTACTTTTCTTGATCTATATGTAATCAAAATTAGCTTATTTAATTATCTCACTATTCAATTTAATCCAAAATTCACTTTAAGGTATTTTTACATAATTGGCCCTAATGTTTCACAACTTTTACAATTTAGTCCTTATTTCATAAAAAACACAAATTAATGAAATTTAGGACTAACCCATGCTAGCCGAATTTCTATAATACTCATATCAACCCATATTTCTCATTTATTTCACATTTTAACCACAAAGTTTCACATTTCACAATTTAATCCCTATTTTGCATTTTCACTAAAAATCACTTAATAAGAGTTGTATATCTATCAAAAAGCATTCATAATCTATCAAGAAACTTCAAAATACATGATTATTCATCAATGGAATCATTAAAAATCTTTATCAATTTTGCAAATTAGTCCCTGGGCTACCTAGACCTAGTTGCAACGTTCTCAAAAACATAAAAATCATGAAAAATGGGACAAAGACCATGCCTAATTGAGCTAAAATGCATTAGCCAAATGTAGAGCTTCTCCCATGGCTATTTAGGTTGTTTTTTAGTGGGGAAGATGAATGAAAGAATAAAATTTCATTTGTTTTATTACATTTAACCTTTAATTACTAATTTACACTAATAACCTTTAAAATCTTTAATAATTTCCATTATACCAAGCCATTACTTTCCATTAACTCCTTAATGGGCTAATTACCACTTAAGGGCCTTCAATTTAAGGTTCTATAGCTATTTGACACCTTTAGCTATTGGAACTCAAGTTTTACACTTTACGCGATTTAGTCCATTTTATCAAATTAACTAACCAAATGATAAAATTTCTTAACAAAATTTTCACACAATCATTCAATCATACTGTAAACGTTAAAATAATAATAAAATAATTATTTTGACCTCAGATTTGTGGTTCTAAAATCACTATTTTGATTTGACCAAAAACGGGTTGTTACAACTCTCCCCCCTTAAGGATTTTCGTCCCCAAAAATCATACCAGTGAATAGGTTAGGGTACTATTTTCTCATAGCTTCCTCGGGCTCCTACGTGGCTTCCTTGACACTTTGTCATTGCCACCAAACCTTTACCAAAGCTATTCATTTATTTCTCAACTCTTTAATCTCTCGAGCTAGAATTTTTATCGGTTCTTCGTTGTATGTCAAATCAGGTTGAATTTCAATCTCAATCGAAGAAAACATGTGTAGAATCTGATCTATATCGATGTAACATCGACGCATGAAATACATTGTGGATCTTTTTTAACTCAGTCGATAAAGATAACTGGTATGCCACTGGACCTATTCGTTCGATGATTTCATAAGACCCAATAAACCGTAGACTCAGTTTGCCTTTGTGACCAAAATGAAGAATCATCTTCCACGATGATACTTTCAAAAATACTCTGTCATCAATCTAAAATTCAATGTCTTTTTGTTTCAAATCTGCGTATGATTTCTATCGATCTGAAGCTGCTTTCAAATAGTCGCGAATTACTTTCACTTTCTCTTCGGTTTCTCTAACCAAATCAGCCCCGTGAATCTGTTTCTCGGTAAGCTCAATCCAGTACAATGGTGTTGGGCATTTATGACCATACAATGCTTCATACGGTGCCATTTTTATACTTGATTGAAAACTATTATTATACACGAATTTAACCAATGGCAAAAATCTCTCCCAATCGCCTTCAAACTCTAGAACACAACAGCGAAGCATATCTTCAAGAATTTGAATTACTCTCTCAGACTAATCGTCAATTTGCAGATAAAAAGCTGTACTAAAATTCAACTTCGTACCTAGAGCTTCTTGCAATTTCTTCCAAAATCGCGATGTAAATCTCAAGTCTCTATCTGAAATAATCGAAACTGGCACCCCGTGCAATCTAATGATCTGCGATATGTACAATTTAGCTAATTTATCAAGTGAATAATATGTACGTACCAGAATGAAATGTCCAAACTTCATTAGTCGATCGACAACAAGAAGATAACATCTTTCTCTTCCGGAGGCAGAGGTAATCCTGATACAAAATCCATCGTAACTCTATCCTATTTCCACTTTGGTATCATCACTGGCTATAGTAATCCCGAAGGCACTTGGTGTTCAGCTTTAACTTTCTAACATACTAAACATCTCAATATAAAATCTAAAATGTCTCGTTTCATACCCGACCACCAATACAATTGTTTCAAATCATTGTACATTTTGGTACTTCCCAGGTGAACAGATAAACTACCACTATGTGCTTCGTGCAAAAAATTTCTGAATAAGCTCGGGGTTCTTTGGTACACAAATTATATTTTGGAACATTAAACAATCATCGGATTTGATCTGAAAGTCTGAATCACTATTCGACTCACATTGCACTCTTTTAGCTTGCAATTTACTATCACATTTCTCAACCTCACAAATTTGTTGAAGAAATACCGGTTTAGCTTTCAATTTAGCCAATATTGAACTATCATTAGATAATGACAATTGAATATTCATCACTCACAAAGCACATAATGATTTTCTACTTAGTGCATTAGTGACTACATTTGTTTTACCTGGAGGATAGTCAGTGACTAACTCGTAATCTTTCAATAGCTCGAGCCATCACCGTTGTCACAAGTTCAGATCTTTCTGAGTCATTATATATTTCAAAATCATTATATACTTCAAACTCTTATGATCAGTAAAGATCTTACATTTTTCACCATAGAGATGATGTCACCAAATTTTCAATGAAAAAATAGTAGCCAACTCTAAATCGTGTGTCGGATAGTTCTTTTCATGCAGTTTCAACTGTCTAGAGGCATAAGCTATAACTTTTCCTTCTTGCATCAAAATGCAACCCAAACCATTCAATGATGTGTCACTATAAATAAAAAATTCCTTACCAGACTCAGGTTGAACCAATACCGGTGCCTCAGTTAGCAAGGCTTTCAATCGATCGAAACTCTATTGACATTTCTTAGACCATTCAAACTTCACATCTTTCTATAGTAGTCTGGTCATCGGTGTAGCAATCATTGAAAATATTTTAACAAAATGTCGACAGTAGCTAGCTAACCCCATAAAGCTTCTAACTTCGGATACATTTCTCAGTGGTTTCCAATCAACAACTGCTGAAATCTTGTTCGGATCAACTTTAGTACCTTCCGCTGAAACGATGTGCCCAAAAAATCCAACTTCTCTAAGCCAAAACTCACATTTGTTGAATTTAGTATACAGTTGCTTATCTCTCAAGGTTTGCAACACAATCCTCAAATGCTCGGCATGCTCAGACTTATCTCGTGAATAGTTTAGAATGTCATCAATGAATACAACAACAAATCTATCTAAAAACGGTCTAAAGATCTAATTCATCAAATCCATAAAGACTGCAGGAGCATTAGTCAATCCTAAAGGCATAACAAGGAATTCATAATGTCCATACCTCGTTCTGAATGTAGTTTTCAGCACATCTGAATCTTTAACTCGTAATTGATAATAACCAGACATCAAATCAGTCTTCGAAAACATAGTTGCACCTTTCAACTAATCAAATAAATCATCTACTCTTGGCAATGAATACTTGTTCTTTATTGTAACCTTGTTGAGCTATCAATAATCAATACATATTCTCATTGACCTGTCTTTCTTCTTTACAGACAATATTGGTGCACCTCAGGGCGAAAAACTAGGTCGTGTAATACCTCTATCTGTTAATTCTTGCAACTGAGATTTTAATTCTTTCAATTCTGTCAGAGCCATCCTGTATGGAGCTATCGATATCGGTGAAGTTACCATTACAATCTCAATAGTAAGTGGTAATCCAGGCAACTCTTCTAGAAACATATCCGGAAACTCACATACTATCGTTACTGATTCATTCTTCAATTCAAACACTTTTCTATCCAATATATAAGCAAGATAAGCTTCACAACCTTTTCTCACACATCTTTGAACTGACATAGATGAAATCACTATAGGTAATCTTCTTGACTCATCTGATTCAATTTGAAGGACTTCACCATTCTAACATTTCAGTTCAATAATCTTTCATCTACAATTTACAACAAAATCATGCAGAGTCAACCAATCCATGCCCAGAATTACGTTGAATTCATCAAATGGTAATAGCATTAAATCAGTAGGAAAACAGTAACCCTTAAAAGATAGTTCTTGCAAACTTTATCAACTAGAACGTATTTGCCTAAGGGGTTCGATACTTTAATCATAAACTCATCAAATTCAACAGGCAATTTCTTACTAGACACGAAATTCTCACGACCATATGAATGTGTCGATCCAAGATCAATTAAAGCAATCACATTAGTGTCGTAAAGAGAAAAGGTACTGGTTATAACATCAGGTGATGATGCCTCTTGGCGAGCGCGAATAGTGTAAGCTCTAGCAAGTGCTCTGGCCTTAGATCTTAAAGGAAATTCTTTTGTTGTATCTCTACTACTAGTCACATTTCCTGCATTTCTCAGTGGCCTTCCTCTTGTGATTGTATTACCGGGTCTTGCATTTTGGAATTGATCTCTCTCAGACAGTCCCGAATAAAATGATCTCGGGTACTACATTTTTAACAAAATCTATTATTATATTTCGCCCAACATTCCCCAAAATGTTGTCTTCCACACTATTGATACTAGGGTTTATTGTTTCCCACACTGCCAACGCTTGAGAATGAAGTAACTTGAGCTTTAGGACTCATGTATTAATTTCCACGATCTTTATTCTGATATCCCACTGAAGCATTGGATCGACTATACGAATCTCGTGATTTCTTTGATGAAGACTGATATGGCTTATACATCGGTCTTTTTCTCGAGTCTCTATCCTCTAAATCTGTTTTTCTCTTTTCTTTACTAAGCTTCTCAACTTTGTAAGCTCTATAAACCAGAACAACAAATTCTTTCAATTCTAGAATTTCAACTAAAAGTTTAATATTCTTGTTCAACCCATTAACAAACCATTTACACAATATTTCTTTGGTAGAAACATACTCTTGAGCATACTTGCTCAACCGTACGAATTTTCTTTCATATTCAGTCACAGTCATACGACCCTGTTTCAGTTCTAAAAAATCTTTGTGCTTTTGATCGAGAAATCTCTGACTGATATATTTCTTTCTAAACTCAGCTTCAAAGAAATCCCAAGTAACTCTTTCTCTCAGCACCACGAATGTCAAAGTATTCCACTATCGATACGCCTTATCCCTCAAAAATGATACAACACATTTTAAACACTCAGCTGGTGTACACGACAATTCATCAGGTGCTCGAATAGTGTTTTCAAGCTAAATTTCAGCTCTTTGGGGATCATCATCAACCGTAGCTTTGAACTCTTCAGCCTCGTGTTTTTGGATTTTCTCTACTAGCGGCCTATTCAGTCGTTGAAGTTTCACAACTTGAGGAACTACGGGAACTGGTTGAGGATTAGGTAGGGGTGGAGGTTGTTGAGCAACCGGATTTATCCAGACATATTGCGTGAACCATTCGTTCATCATTTGGAAGAAGGCTTCTCTAGCCTCTCCTTCCTTGCTACCCGATATGGGTCTAGATTCAAATGGCGCTATCCCTTGAGTGGGAGCTGGTGCATTACTTTCAACATTATCAGCTATAACTCGATTGGGATCCATTTGTTATACGAAAACAAAGTTTAAATTGTTAGGAGTCATCACACTATCACAGGTTATATATGGCATGTATAGCTAGACTCTCACACACGCTACGTTAGTCTTAGAATCAACTAAACCGTAGCTCTATTACTAATAAATGTAACACCCCTCACCCGTATTCAACACCAAAATAGGGTTACGAAGCATTACCGAACTTACAAAACATTTAAACATGCATTTCACATTCAATTTGTCAGTTCATACCCATTTCTTTCGCAACCAATCATTTTGTCCCTAATACGAGCCTAAGAGGCCCAAAGCATGCATTGGAAGTGGTTCAGGACTAAACCAATAACTCAGGAAATTTTTCAACACTTAGAAAATTTTTGAATAAAACAGGGAACACACGCCCGTATGGCTCGCCCGTGTGTATCACACGGCGAACAGACACACTTGTGTCCTAGGCTGTGTAGACATACGAAATGGGAGCACATGGTCATGCTCCAGCCCGTGTCCAACCCCGTGTAACTCTCTGACTTGGGTCACATGGCCAACACACATGCCCGTGTACCCTAAAAATGGCTACACACACCCGTGTACGAAGCTGTGTGCTAGCCATGCCAAACCTGTAGGGTATACTAAGTATGCCACACGGCCAAGACACAAGCCCGTGTGTGAGGCCTTGTAAAGCATACTAACTTATTTTCAATTTCAACACTAGTGGACACATGGCCGTGTAACATAACCGTGTGTCATGCACGGCTGAGACGCACACTCGTGTCTCTACCTATATGGACAAAAATAGGCTATTTACTAAGCCAATTTGCCACCCAAATTTGCACACACCTACACAAATCAATTAGTACTCATTCATAGCATAAGTGGACATCCAATTCAACATAATCAAAGCTAAAAACATACCATTTCAATTCCAACAACTAACATGCTTATTATCTTATGTTTTACTCATTCAAATCATACTAACTTCACATATTTAAATTAACTAATTTAGCCTTTCCAAACATGCATCATTATGCACCAAACCACAAGCACATAGCTTCCCAATTATCAACCATTTGACATTCAAATTACCTATTATCAATAAGTACCATGAATCCAATCTCAATCACACAACATAGTTCAATTACCAAACTCAAAACAAAAGTCATTTGCACATTGATTTACATTATCAAAATCACCAATATAAGCCAACTCACATGGCTATATATACAATCCCAAAACATAAACATTTACAAGCCAATTCAAATGGCTCAATTCACAAACAAAACATATGTACATGTCATATGACCCAAAACTTAATTTCAAAAGTACCAAGTGATAGTTGGATAGTGTGAAGCGATCTCCAATAGTCCCCGGATCCGAGCTAGCTTTGGAAACACTATAAAACACAGAGAAATACACAAAGTAAGCTTTATAGCTTAGTGAGTTCGTATAGCATTTATATCAATTTATCGTATAAACTCAAATTAAGCCAAAAACATAACATAACATATCTCATAATATATCACCAACCGACCACATTTGTATCCATCAATTTAGATGTAATTTCCTTAATTTTTCATCCTTTCAGTATATTACTTGGTTCATGCACATACTTGTAACTTCCCGTATTTAACTCATACTCATTCACATCTTTAACATAACCGGTAAACCATTCAGAATATTTTTGGATACTCAGCAAACTCGCACACTTAGTGTCAAATAAATAGCCTATTTGTATTACTTTCGCACACTAAGTGCCAATGTAAATATATAGCCGAAGCTATCTCAATCTCTTGCATTGAGTGCAATATATAACCAAAGTTCACTCGATTTCGCACACTAAGTGCCCATAATTAGCCGAATTGTCTTCAAACACGACTGTAGTCTCAAATACACAATTTATGAAATATCAAAGAATTTAAAGCATAATTATAACAATGCTTATTACATAGAACTTACCTCAGACACAAAAATAGCTAAACGAGTCAACTATTCCGCAACCTTGTTATTTCCCCGTTCTAGATCCGAGTTTTGCTTTTCTTGATCTATATGTAATCAAAATCAGCTTATTTAATTATCTCGCTATTCAACTTAATCCAAAATTCACTTTAACGCATTTTTACACAATTGCCCCTAATATTTCACAACTTTTACAATTTCGTCCTTATTTCATAAAAACACAAATTAGTGAAATTTAAGACTAACCCATGCTAGACGAATTTCTCTAATACTCATATCAGCCCATATTTTCCATTCATTTGATATTTTAACCAGAAATTTTTCACATTTCACAATTTAATCCCTATTTTGCATTTTCACTAAAAATCACTTAACAAAACTTGTATATCTATCAACAAGCATTCAAAATCTATCAAGAAACTCCAAAATACATGCTTATTCATTAATGGAAACATTCACAATCTTTAGCACTTTTTCCAATTAGTCCCTAGGCTAGATAGACCTAGGTGCAACGATCTTAAAAACATAGAAATCATGAAAAACAAGACAAAAACCATACCTAATTGAGTAGAAATGCATTAGCCAAATGTAGAGCTTCTCTCATGGCTATTTAGGTTGTATTTCAATGGGGAAGATGAATGAAAGAATAAAATTTCATTTGTTTTGCTACATTTACCTTTAATTACTAATTTACACTATACCCTTTAAAATCTTTAATAACTTCCATTATACCAAGCCATTACTTTCCACTAACTCCTTAATGGGCTAATTTCCAGTTAAGGACCTTCAATTTTAGGTTCTATAGCTATTTGACAAATTTAGCTATTAGAACTCAAGTTTTACACTTTACGCAATTTAGCCCTTTTTATCAAATTGATTAACCAAACGATAAAATTTCTTAACAAATTTTTTACACAACCATTCAATCATACTGTAAACATTAAAATAAAAAAAAACTTATTTTGACCTCATATTTATGGTTCCAAAACCACTGTTTCGATTTGACCAAAAACAAGTTGTTACAGTAGTCGTGAAGTAGTCGTGAGAGATACGGGATTAACTAAAATTTTGTTGTTAGCCATTGGTCAAAGGCTATTGAGTAAGTAATTATCAATTTGTGTATTTTTGCAATTTTCTTTTATTCTCGTAACTTGCTTTGAATTGGGTATTTTGTGAGTTGCGAGAATTTATGATAAACGATCATTTGGTTCCCTAATAGACGAGAATATTGGCAGTAAGGAATAGCAACACTATAATTTCCATGATTGTTGTTGTAGTTTCGGTAAGTTTGGGTCCGTTGAAGGTTTCTTGTCAAAACTTTCGACATAAGCATTATGTACGTAATCGGGAAATTTTGTTGGTTAAATGGCTGAATTGTGTATCTGAATGGTTGTTTTAGGCTTCGAGGATCCTTTGCGTTGTTTTTATTTTGAAACCTCTGAAGGTGCGTACCGAAAACCTCTTTTTATGCGAATTTTGATAACCAAAAAATGTGGCTGTAGACCCCACACGTCTGTGTGCTAGGTCATGTGGCTGGCCGTATAACTCACTGTTCATCAATTTGGAGCCACACGGGCAAGGCATATGGGCGAGTCTCCAGGCCGTGTGTGGCCATGTTAGTGCAGGGCTCATATGTGTAGGGACATGAACTTGTGTCTAGGCCGTGCAACTCACTATTTGTGACTTAATACCAGACGGCTAGGGACATTGACTATGCCCAGGCTGTGTGAGTCTGACCAGCGCGTCTAGGCTGGATAGCTTACAGTTTATGTTTTCAAACCACACATGCAGAGGACATAGGCGTGTGCCAAGGCCGTGCAAGTCACACGGACAAGGAAATGGGTGTGTGACGAGGCCATGTAAGCCATACGAGTAAGGACATGGGCGTGTGCCTAGGCCATGTGAGCCATATGGCCAAGGACATGTGTAATAACCCGATTTTGGGTCTAGTTAGAATAGTGGTTTCGAGACCACAAATTTGATGCAGAAAGACTTATTTTTATTATATTTTTATGGTCTACAGTTTTATGGAATGATTTCGTGAAAATTTCGTTAAAAAATTTTGACGTTTGGGCACTCAATTTGGTCAAAAGGACTAAATTATAATAAGTGCAAAATGTGAGTTATATAGGTTAAAGGTGTCTAATTGTTATGAAATTTTAAATTGGAGGTCTTTAAATGGTAATTAGACCATTGGTTAAGTTGGTGGAAAAAATTGGACATGGTTATGTATGTTTCTAAAGTTTTTCATTAAGGGCATTTTAGTAATTTGGTAATTAAATGGATTAAAAAGCCAAAATAAAGCCAAAATTCATCCATCTTCTTCCTCCCATAGTCAAAATTTAGAAGAGGAAGCCATAGCTAGGGTTTGGCCACTTCCAAGCTTGACTATAAGTCCATTCTTGTCCAATTTTTAATGCTCTTTACATTTTTAAAGTCGTTCTAACTCGATCAACCTACTTCTAGCATGAATTTGAGGAATGATTAAGGTCTAGGGTTTGACCCATGTTGGACATGTGTGTATTTCGATGGCTAATGGTAGAAAATGTATGTTTATTGTTAGAAAAACAACTTGTGCTAAGTGATTTTCGGTAAAAATGTCAAAAATGACCTATTTGTAAAAATTTGTAAAATAGGTGTTAAAATGCGAATAAAAGAAAAAGTGGGCTACTATAAGCATGTATAAGGTACGACTAGGCATGGATATTAAAGAAATTGAGTACATTTCATTTTACGAGCCTAGGGACTAAAATGTAAAACTGTCAAACTTTAGGGGTAAAAATGTAATTTTTCCATAATGTGATTTTGGGCTGATTTGAATAGTATAAAGATTAAATAAGTCAAATGTGATATTATAGATCAAGAAAAACAAGGTTTAGAATTGGAATAGGGGAAAAACAAATATTTGACGGTTAGACCATTTTTGCCATTTTTATGCTAAAGTAAGTTTGTATGTTAATAATGCAATGTTATATTGTATTTTAAATGCTTATTTACTGTACAAAATGTATTTTTGATTTTATAGACGAGTTTGACAAAGTTTCAATAAGCGAGAAAATCTCGGTTGAACCTTAAGAATAGATTAGGATACAAGTGACATGTCACTAGGAACCCATGTGTTTATGCGATCTGGGTGCTGGTCTCGTGCGTCCTACTAGTGGCTGGGTAGTCCGGAATATGTTGTGGGTACTTTACAGCTTGTATGAGCAGCACTATGTACCTACGTCCTTCCTAACAGCTTGTGTGAGCAGGCCCGTGAATAGCTTGAAAACAAGCCTTTATGTATTATGAGGTAGCTTTGGCTACATATATGCCACTTATGTGCAAGATTTCAGAGTATCTATTAATATTCTAAGTGGTGCAATGGGAAATTCAACTGGTATGTCAAAGAAGAGAAGGAGAATGTAAGTATTACGAATTGGTACAGGTAAGTAAGTGAAGTTTATAAGCATTGACTTTATGAAATTGTGAATTCATGGTTTTCATGAGAATGTTTTTTATGAAAACCTCGTGATTATTGGTCCATACTTGTGATGTATGAAATACATGGTAAATTTGGTTGGTGATCATGTAACCAGCTTTTAGGCTGAATTGAGTTATGATATAGCATGTTTTATTCACACAAATTGTGATTTATCAGATATGAGAAAAAGGAAAGATTGGCATAATTGCCTATTAAAATGATTCTGTAAGTATGAGAAGATTTAAGCTTTAAACAATTGAAAAATGTTAAAATATATGCTTGAAATGTGAATACAAGTTATTAATGTGCATGTTTAATATGAGGTTTGAAATGGTTTGTTAAATTGTTGTAATATGTTACAAATGAGAGATTATAGTTGTTAGGTTGGTACCATGATATGTTAAATTATGCTTATAAGTTTATAAAGTAAACATTGTAACTGATTAAAATTATAACTGCTGGGTTCATAGTAATTTGTATTATCTTGAATTTAAATTGGTGGACTTGATAAAAGATTGGTAAGAGTTGCTTATTATATTTGTACGGACTTACTTAGCTATATAACTTACCCCCTCTTATTTTTCCCATATCTTATTGGGTTATTAAGCTAGCTCGGGTTGGAGATCACCAGAGATCCTATTGCACTATCAAGCTATAATTTTATGTATAAATGAATTCAAGCTTTTTGAGTTTATGGCATGTATAGGGACTAAGTCAATTTGTTGTATTGTTAATTTGGCCATATGTGTTGGCTTATAATTGTTAATGCTTCATCTTATATATAGCCATGAATGATGGCTTATGCTGATTATAAGTTTTTTCATATAGTAATGCTCTTTTTGTGAATGTAAAATTAGCATGCTTTTAATGGGCTAAGTATGATGTTTTAAGCATGATAAATGATGGTATGAGAATGACATGTTATTGTCTTGGTTGTGGTTGTTTGGTCACCTTTACATGTTAGGACTTGTGCCTTGTGTTGTGCTGTAGATGTGTGCAAGTGATGATGGCAAAATGGCTTGGTAAATAGCCTTATTTTTGTCCACACGGGTAGACATACGGGCATGTGTCTAGGACGTGTGTGACACACAGTCAGCCTCATGGGCGTGTGAACCGACTGTGTGTCCCCACACTTTAATTTTTGCAAAACAGAATGTCCAGTTCCAATACATGGGCAGAGACACGAGCATGTGGCTCAGTTGTGTGAAGGACATGGCCTTGGACACGGGCGTGTGCCTTGGCCATATGATTTCAATTTATTCTTGGATGACAAACAGAGAGTCACACGGGTTAGTGACACGGGCGTGTCCCATACCTACACAGGCGTGTAACCCCTGTTTAGTAGAAAAAATTCTATGTGTTGTAGAATTTTCTAAAGTTATCGGTTTAGTCCCGAACGACTTCCAAAGCATGTTTTGGGCCTCGTAGGCTCGTATTAGGAACAAAACGATTGAACGTTAAAAATTTTTAATTTGGACACAAATTTGATGACTCAAAATTGTATGAAAGTTTGTGTTTAAGTCTGGTAATGCCTTGTACCCTATTTCGGCATCGAATACGGGTAAGGGTTGTTACAACATGGACGTGTGTCTGGGCCGTGTGGCATATAAATAGGGTTCGAATCCTATTTTTGAGGCTGTGAGTGTTGTGCAGCATTGATATTGACCTCCTCAATGTATGAATGATCTAAATTTGATTGTACGAGGATTCTCTGAATTTAACACCCCTTACCCGTACCCGAGGCTGGGATAAGGTATGAGGTGTTACCGGACAAACATACAAACATTAAACTAAAATACAGGCCATAAAATTTCATTCATATTTCAAAACGTTCATTCACTTACACATAGTCCCTTATTTGAGTCTACGAAGCCTAAAACATACTTTAGAAAGGGTTCTGGACTAAACCGAGAACTTACGAAAATCTTAGAAATTTCATGCTTTAATGATCCACACGCCCGTGTCCCAAAGTCGTGTTCTATACACGGCTGAGACACATGGTCGTGTCACTGCCTGTGTGGAATATACCTAGGCTATTTTCCAAGCTTTGGTCAACCTTAATCTCTTACACACTTAAACAAAATCAAAATCATATAACATAGTATTTATTTGATGATTAAATATTCTCAATTAAACCACAAACATAGCATTTGTATGTCATCATACATGTGTCTCGCATACTCATTTTACCTTGTTTATTATAGTACCACTTATAAATTTATACCAAGATTATCATCTTACCTAATATCTTCAGCTTAATCATCAAGCATTTATATTTAAAACTAAATCATATCTTTATAAAATACCACAATTCAGATGCGCAAAAAACATGTTTGCCTGAAACATTTCAATTCAACTCTATACCCAACAAGCATTACATTGAGACTAGTCATATATATATACATGTCATGATACATATCATTCTCTTTCTGTTTTCTTATAAACACATATCATTTATTTCATTATATCAATATTTCATATACCATAGTTTCCATGTATTCCACATATATTTATTTTCCTCCTCCTCCTCTCCATTCCACATCCTCAATGTATATAGCATTCTTGTAAGAACGATTTCACAATTTACTAATAAATGCTCACATCAAACTGTTCACACGAGTCATAGTCACTTAATTATTTATAATTCAAGCTAAAGATCTCCAAATTAAGATCCATAAATTTCCCCTAAAACTAGACTCACATATATTTCTACCATAAAATTTTCTTAATTTTTGGTTTATCCAATTAGTACAGTTTATTCATTAAAATTTCCCCTGTTTCACTTTCTAACAGTTCTGACCTCTCTTCACTAAAAATTAATTATCTCATAGTACAGAACTCGGATAATGTTATTGTTGATTTATCTTGAAAATAGACTCATTAAGGATTTTAAAAATATAAGTTTAAGCCTCTAATTATTTTTATCCCAAATTTTGTGATTTTCCAAAGTCAGAACGGGGGATCACGTAATCATTCTAAACCAGTCTCATAAAAACATAAATATCTAAAAATATAGAACTTTTTTTCTTACTATGTTTCTTTTATATGAAAATAAACTCATTTAGATTTAATTTGATATCTCATTAAGTCTCTGATTCAATTTATACTATTTTTGGTGATTTTTCAAAATCACATCACTGCTACTGTCCAAAATAGTTTTATTGCTAATTCACTCTTTCACACTTTCTTTGTATTAACCTCATTTTAACATACATATCACAAATCATGTTCACCACATTTCATACATCACAAGTATAGGCCCATGATCACAAGGTCACCATAAAATCATCCTCATGTATAACTTACTTGTTTATAACCTCACCACATCCTGGTCACTTAATGAACACATCATTCACATAATCAAGTTCCTGCACTTATTCATCACAAAACTCACAAAGCAATACATAGAGAGTCTCCCGTTGAACACTTCGGATCAATCCTCGATACTTGGTGGTTTCAGCACATAGCTCCACCCATCATATAGTTCGGCTCTCTTGTACACATGGTGAACACTCAGTACCACCCATGTGACCTAGCCAATTTATCTCGTAGCTCTCTTGTTTACATGGTGTCCTTCACCTGGAACCACGCATGCGACCTAGCTACATATATCCCGTAGCTCTCTTTTCTACATGGTGTACACATAGTATCACCCATGCGACCTAGCTACATCATAATGTCTTGTAGCTCTCTTGTACACATGATGTGCACTCAGCACCATACATGTGACCTAGCTACATACTATCTGTATCATCCAATCTTTCCGAAGGTTCAACCGGGATTTCTCTCTCTTTTCCAAAAATTTCACCAATCAAGTAATTATCCACAAACATATTTCCAATATTATTATAAAATATCATAATACAAGTAACATTGATGTATTACTTACATATAAACTTACATCTCATTTAATATCAAGACAATAACATTAAATTACACATTGCCTTATTAAAAATCATATTAACTTACAATTTCCCATAATATCCATAATCATAGAAATCACATTTATGTATGATAATTCAATGCACTTCATGTACCATAGACATATTTTTAAATCAATTCATAAACTTGGCACCATAATCATTTAATTTAATATAATTCAATTAATTCACTAAATTTAACTTTCAAATATAAATTACAGCATTATTGCTGTATTATTATCATACCAATTTACATACTTTCAACACCTCGGAAATCATAATGAATATATCAATTTTACATTGAAACATGCATAAATTGATGCTTATTATACATATGAACTTACCTCGATACTAAAATGACCATTTTACCAACTTTCCTAATTTTCAATTTTTCTCTCATTCTAGGTTCAAATCTTATTTTCCGGGATCTAAAACATCATATTTTACTTATTTAATTAATATACTATTCAAAACAATCCTTAACTCAAACTTTGGAAAATTACAATTTTACCCCTAAACTTTTGCATATTTACACTTTTGCCCATAGGCTCGGGAATTAAACTTCATCCCTTATTCTTATGTTTTATGACATGCTGATAACTTTTCCCTTCTATGGCAACATCAAATTCTCACTCTAACATATACTTATGACTATTAGGTATTTTTACCGATTAAGCCCTTTTACTCGTTTTAACTCAAAACCGAGTAGCACAAGTTGTCTAACATAATTTAAAACCTCATATCCTATTATAAAACATCAAAATAAACACATTTCACGTATGGGTATTTTTCCAAATATGAACCCTAACTTAGATTATTGCTAGAATAAACTTAATCAAATTACCGGGATTCCAAAAACGGAAAGAACTTGAAAAACGGGGTTATAACGGACTTACTATTGAGCTTGGAAAGCTTGAAAACCCTAGCCATGGCTTCCCCCATGCTAATTTCAGCCTCCATGAGAAAGATGAGTCAATTTTGGCTTTATTTTCCCTTTTTATTTCTTTTAATTACCAAATGACCAAAATGCCCTTCCTTACTAAACTTTCAAAAATTCCATCCATGTCCAATTTTTGTCCATCACTTAGAAATTGGTAAAATTTCTATTTAAGATCTCTTAATTAATATTTCAAAGCAATTTCATACTAGAAATGTGACACCCCTAAAGTGACCCTAGTCGGAAAGCGGTCTCGGGACCGCTAGACCGAGTCACCAAATTATTTGAATGTGATAATTATTGCCTAAAATATGTGAATATAAATGTGTGAAAGTTTTAAGCTTCGATTTAGTTAATTGCATGTGAATTTAGTTGATAGGACTTATGTGAGAAAATTTAGAAATGTGCTAGGCAAATGCAAGTGGCCTAATAGTGCATGTAATCAAAGGGGTGGACTTGCATGTCAATTTCCCCCCATTTAAGTACTAGTGGCCGGCCATGGCAAGGGATGATGGGAAAAACATGTCATGAAACATGTTGTGTTAATGGAAAAATAAAATAAGAAGCATGGGCAAAACATGTCATGAAACATGTTGTGTTAATGGAAGAATAAAATAAGAAGCATGGGCAATAAACTAATAAGAAATTGAAGAAGAAAACAAAGAGAAAAAAATGTGTTCATCATTCTCATGCATGACCAAAAAAAAAGAAAAAAAAAAAAGAGAAAAGCTCTCATGTTGTTCTTGGCCGAATAGGAGAAAGAAAAAGAAGGAAAAGGAGCTTTGAGGAAATCGGCTATGGTGGTTTGATAGACTAAGGTATGTTTGATGATGTTCCATGAGATGCATGCATGTTTTAGTAGTTAGCTTGAGTTCTAAATAGCCCATGGTTCAAATCTTTACTATGTCATGGAGATGATATTCGGCCAAGGTGGATTGGTGTTGATATCATTTGCATGCTAAAAGGTGGCCATATGACCTATCAAACTCCTTGTCATATTTGGTCATAAGCTAGAAAAATGATACTTTAATGAGTTAAATTTGTTTGAATTAAGCTCAAGAGCAAAGGGGAACTAAATCCGATAAAGGGAAGGAAAAAGTGGTCGAATAGCGGCCGAAATCGTTCGACAACATCCGAGGTAAGTTTTAAGTGATTAAACGTTGAGTAAATTCAATCATAATAGGACATAATGAGTTGATTTAATAAAATATGATGTGGCCATGATATGTCTTAAACTCAAATGGTAAGTTCATATGTGTTTGGACTTGGAAATTTAAGAGCAAATTGTAATAATTTGCTTTGGACAGCAGCAGTAACGTGATTTTAGAAAATCACTATAAATTGTTGGTGTGGAATTATAGGCTGAATAAAATATGTAATCAAGGCTTAATTAGTCTAGTTTCTTATAAAAGAGACCTTGTGATCAAAGAAATTTCCTATAAAGAGATATTTAAAGTTGTGTGAGACGGTGTCAGAATGACTCCGAAATCCCCTGTTCTGTTTTTAGAAAATCATTATAAATTGTACAAAAATGGTTATAAGATAAAATTTATATGCTTAGACTCCTTAATGAGTATAGTTTCAAATGAAATCAAATACAACACATTTTTAATTCTGTAAAATGAGAAATTTGATTCATAGTGAAGAGTGGTCAGATTAGTCAAACAGTGAAACAGGGGAAACTTTAAGAAAAATCTGGTATTGATTGGGCAAACCTAAAATTCTAGAAATTTTATGGATGGAAGATATACGAGTCTATATTCAGGAAAAATTAACGGCAAGTGATTTGGAGTTTTGTAGCTCCGGTTATAAATAATTTAGTGACCATTGCTCAGGAAAACAGCTCGTAGTGAATATGTGATTTTGTTGTAAACATGGATAAAACTTGTTTTAGTTTCTCATAAGCTATTGATTAAACCCATACTTGAATTCTAAATTGTGATATTGTAAGCTTATGAGTATTCGAATATGAAATGATAGTATGGCGTAAAATTGAATTATTCATTGGGAAATGATTAATGTAGATTCGGCCAAGACAAAGTGTGTACATGATAGTATATGTGATATGTGAAGTATATTTGAATAAATGTGAAAGTGTATATATGTGATAAGGCCGAATGGCCAATGTGATGAATGTGAAAGTGTATATATATGTGATAAGGCCGAATGGCCAATGTGATGAATGTGAAAGTGTATATATATGTGATAAGACCTAATGGCCAATGTGATGAATGTGAAAGTGTATATATATGTGATAAGGCCTAATGGCCGATGTGATGAATGTGAAAGTGTATATATGTGATAAGGCCTAATGGCCGATGTGATGAATGTGAAAGTGTATATATGTGATAAGGCCGAATGGCCAATGTGATGAATGTGAAAGTGTATATATATGTGATAAGGCCGAATGGCCAATGTGATGAATGTGAACATGTGTATGTGTGATAAGGCCGAATGGCCAATGTGATGAATGTGAACATGCATATATGAGATAAGGCCGAATGGCCAATGTGATGAATGTGAACATGTGTATGTGTGATAAGGCCGAATGGCCAATGTGATGAATGTGAACATGCATATATGAGATAAGGCCGAATGGCCAATGTGATGAATGTGAAAGTGCATATATGTGATAAGGCCGAATGGCCAATGTGATGGATGTGGAAGTGTATAAATGTGATAAGTCCCGAAGGGCAATTGTGTCAGTACTATATCCGGGTTAAAACCCCGCAGGCTTTATGCGAGAATATTATCCTGATTAATGTCTGTAGGCTTCGTGCTCGTACTATATCCGAGCTTTAAAGACCCGACGGCTAAATGCTAGGATTCAAGTAAGACTTTGATATTGAGTATCTGTATTAAGTTACCATCAAATAAGTATTATGTATTCAAGATGTTCAGGTACGTATTACTTACTCATCGGTGGAGTGATTTCGAGGTGAATTATCAGTATCAAAGAGGTAGGTAAATGTGATTAATATTATAACTCCAAATGTGAGAATGATCTAATTGGTAATGGTATGTTTGTATAATAAAGTATGCGATGAAATATTCTTATGTATTAGTGCATATTCTGCCCAAAAGCCTTATGATCTGAGTATGGGTTGGGTTGAGCTAGATGTGCCAGTACAAGGTAAGGATTATGATTTGTAAGCTTACATATATGTGATAAGGAATATGTTGGTTCTTTATGTGCCTATGGTAATTTAGTACTTGTCATGTTGAAATACTTAAAAGTATGGATGTGATTATGAACAAGTGGAAAGGATTATTGAAAGTTGAAAATCGATGAAGAATGTGCTTTGGAAATATTTGACCATCTAGGTCAATATTATTTGAAAGTATATATGTGGCAGCCAAGTGTTGCGTTTAATGATATTATAGATCGAGATGAAGCTCTAGATTAACTTCATCGAACAGTTGAAATGAATGACCAATGATAGTGATTGAGAACACTTTGTTTTGCTTAAAACTTACTAAGCATTAAATGCTTACTCCGTTCTTTGAATCTCTGTTTTATAGATTTTGGTTCGTCAGCTATCGGACTCGGGATTATTGAAGTCGAAGTCGCCCACACTATCAAAACCCTTTTGGTACACTTTTGGTTGAACTCTGAAAATGGCATGTATAGGACTACCCTTTTTGTTGTGGGTCATGGACCCTTTGGATTTGTATAATTTTGGATAGCCATGCGAAAATGGCTTATATATGTTTGAGCATAATGTTATAATCATTTGGTATGGATATGCTTAACAAGGATTGGCCATGGGAATGGTTAATCACTATCATAATTTGTGCTATTTATGCTAAAAGGGCTAGTTGAATCATGAAAACTATGAAATAGGTAAAGTCTACCTTAAAGGCAGATGCTGACAGCAGCAGTGATATAGATTTGGAAAATCACTAAAAATATTAGGAATGGAATTAAATAGTGAATAAATTATGGAAACGAACCTTGATGAATCTATTTTCATAGGAAAGTAACGAAACGTTCATATGAACAGTATATTATGAGATGATAAAGTTTTCGTGAGATAGGACCAGAACGGTTTCTGGATTCCCTGTTCCGACTTTGGAAATTCATTATAAATTAACCAGAGATAATTAGAAGTCATGCCATATATGAATAGATTCCTTTTTGAGTCTAGTTTCTATAGAAACAAACAACATCAGTATTGAAGCCCTGTACAGGGAGATATCCAAGTCGTAATGCGCAAAGGTCAGTGTAGTCGATCCCTATAACATGGGAGACTTTGACTAATAAACTGTACTAATTTGCCCGACCAAAAATTCTAGAAAAAATTTGTAGATGCATATATGAGTCTAGTTTCAGGGAAAAATAACGAAACTGATTTTCGAGTTGTGAAACTCAAGATATGATTTTTAAGGCGACAGTGACGCAGTTAGCCAGCTTACCTGGAAAATTTTAAAATGGATTGTGCTAAGAAGTGATTTAAGTTTGCAAACCTCTCATGTCCGACTCCAGTGACGGACTCGGGTATGGGGTGTTACAAGAAACTTCTACAATGCAAGTTTTGCAACTTATTCAATTTAGTCCCTAACTTCAAATTGAGCACTTTATGCATAGAATTTCTTCATGAAATTTTCACACAATCATGTAATCATATCATAGACCTCAAAATAATCATAAAATAATTATTTCTATCTTGGATTTTGTGGTCCCGAAACCTCTGTTCCAACTAGACCCAATTTTGGGCTATTACACTGACGCTCTATGACTGACATATGAATAAAATAATTGTATGTGTACTGTAATAGCTATTTATGATATTTAACTGTATTATCTAATTGTGAGATGTATTAGAATGACTGAACACATAATATGGACATTTGTACTCTGCATTTACATTTGTTGGAGTATTATGAAGAAGGAAGTATTCTGCTCTTAATTAGTGGCTAAGCCACAATGCATATAAATTTGAATCTGGTGCTTTATCGCATTTCGATCTCGGGACTAAGTTATGTATCTGTAAACGTGTCAGACAAACACTCTATGGTGTGTAGGGTTGGTTGGATATTAGACTCCCTTAACGGTATGTTGGGATGGCCGAAGATGGTGTGTAGCGAATGGGGGTAGGAATGTCTGCATCTGAATATGATATGTTTGGTACATGAAACTACAATTACTTCTGCATATGTAACTAACTTAGTCTTGAATCTGAATTGAAATTGCTTCTGTTACCAAACCAAATCTTGAGATTCGACAACTATCTTATAAATGTGTTCTAATTGAATAAACGTCTTTTACACACTGAGTTCTCAACTCATTTTATTATTGAATGGATTTCAGGTGGTTCTTAGACTCGAACGGGTCAACGACGTAGGAGCTCGATCAAGCTTTTATCTTTCTTTTAAAATGTTACTATTTGGAATTCTGATATTCTATGATATTATAATGCTTGGAAGGTGATTACTGTGATGGATATAATGTGATGAATGGTTCATTTTGATTGTGTTATAAATTTGGTATTTTTAGTATTGACGATGTAATTCTCTAGATTTGGTCTGAACATATAGGTCAGGTTTAGGGTGTTATATTTAGTGGTATCAGAGCTAGATTTGTCAACGCTCTGGCTATGTTTGGGCTTATAATGTGTGATAAAAAGTAATTAGGGGATTATTTAGTATTTGAGTAAACCTAGAAACTGAAACATTAGTAAATGACTGCGCCTTCGACCCTGAACCAGTAAGTATTTTTGTTCTATTATCATGATTGTAGTACCTAAACTATTATTTGGTTAATTGTTTTGATGTAACATTGTAGTTAGATTGCTAAAATGATTTCGTATGGTAGTCGTGGATATGGAACTCGTGGGCGTAGAGGACGCCGTTGAGGAGCTCGAGCATAGTCATCCTTTATAGGTAGTATACCTAACCTGGAGACTAGCAAGACAATTGGTACTCCTACTACTGAGACGGAGTCCTAGGCTCTGACGGCTGGGGTTGACGTACTGTCCCAGAGCATGATTCAAGCACTGGAGAGGGTCGTAGGGACCCATTCTGGATCGAGAGGCCGAGGGTGAATTGCTGAATGACTTAGATCGAATAGGACTGAATTGTTCAGAGGCGTCATAGGAGTCATTCCTACTATTCTTGAATATTGCCTCGAGATTATCGAGTGTATCATGATTGATGTTGATTGCACTCCGGCTCAGAAATTGAAAGATGTTGTGTCCCTACTTCGGGACAAAGCTTGTTAGTGGTGGCTGACGGTTGAGCAAGATGCTCAGCTTTAACAGATTAACTAGGATTATTTCAAGAATGCCTTTCAGAGTAAATTTATGGGTTCGAGTTATGTTGAGGCTCGTTGACACGAGTTTATGAGCCTTGTTCAGGGCAATCGATCTGTAGATGAATATGAAGTCGAGTTTCTGCGACTAAGTAGGTTTGCACGAGCACTAGTAGCGTTTGACTACAATAAGTGCGTGAGGTTTTAGGAAGAGTTGAGATATGATCTACGGGTTTTGATAGCTCCTTAGAGGGAGCAAGTTTTTGCGGTTCTGGTTGATAAACCAAAGATAATGGAAGAGGTGAAACACAATGAGTGTGAGCGGCGTGACTGCGAGAGGGATTAGAGTAAGATTAAGAAGGATTCGAATTCCTTTGGTTTTGGATAGCGCCCTAAAAAACGGGCGAGATTTGATAGGCTTTTGAGGCCTGAGGCACCAGTTATAGTTATTGAGATTCAGTTGTGCAGTGATTATAGGAAACGCCATCCGGACGAGTGTTGGATGAAGTTAGGAGCGTGCCTCCGTTGCGAGTTGATAGAGCATCAGGTTAGGGATTGCCCTCGTCGACCCGATTAAGTGCCAGCTGTGACAAAGACTTCGGCTTCGGGTTCTGTTCAGCCTCCGAAGGTGGTTCAGCAACGACCTAGAGGTTGTGGTACTGGTAGGGGGTAATAGTTCGGGTAGAGTACATAGAGCACCGGTCAGAGGTGCAAGTCAAACTAAGATGATGCTGATTTACACAACGAGACGCTGCGAGGATAACGATGATGCTGATGTCATTGAAGGCACATTCTTTATTCATTTTGTTCCGTACTATGCTCTCATTAATATTGGATCTACTCACTCGTATATTACTAGTGTTGTTTCTGCGAATCTGGGTTTAACTGCTGGAAATATTACTACAAAATTTTATGTGATTAGTCCTTTGGGCCAGTGGATTCGGGTTCATAGAGTATACAGACGAGTACCCCTAGACCTCCAGGGTACGGTGTTTCCAGTTGATCTAATGTAGTTACCCTTTAATGAGTTTGATTTGATTCTGGGAATGGATTGGCTCGTAGAATATCAAGTCAGTCTAGATTGTGCAACTAAGAGAGTTACTCTGAGAACGGATGAGAACGACTAGGTGGTCATGGTTGGTAAGCACCGAGATGACCTCTCTAATGTAATCTCTACTCTTATAGCAGACAAGTTAGTTCGAAAGGGGTGTGAGGCATAGCTTGCCTATGTATCCAATTGTATTCCCACAAAGTTTTTTGTGGGTGATATTAGTACTGTGAAGGAATTCCAGGATGTCTTTCTTGAGGAATTGCCCAGAGTACCTCCGAAGGAGGTGGAATTCGGTATTGATTTGTTACCAGGTACTACTCTTGTGTCTATTGCACCCTACTGCATGGCATCTAAAGAACTGACCAAACTAAAAGCGCAGTTCTAGGAACTTCTTGATAGGGGGTTTCATCTGACCGAGTGTTTCTCTATGGGGGCACCAGTGTTATTTGTTAAGAAGAAAAATGGGTCAATGAGGATGTGCATAGATTATCGATAGTTGAACAAATTGACAATCAAGAATAAGTACCCATTATCGAGGAATGACGACTTGTTTGACCAGTTTCAAGGGGCAACTATTTTCACCAAAATTGATCTGCATTCTACTTACCATCAGCTCATGGTCAAAGAGACTGATGTGTACAAAACCACATTTAGGACCTGTTATGGACACTACGAGTTTTTGGTGATGCCTTTCAGATTGGCGAATGCCCCAACGACGTTTATGGATTTAATGAATTGGGTGTTTTAACCGTATTTGGACCAATTTATGGTGGTTTTTATTGACGACATCTTGATCTATTCTAAAACTAAGTCTGAGCATGATACTCACCTTTGCATTGAACTTCAGATACTTTAAAAAAAATAGTTGTATGCTAAGTTTAGTAAGTACGAGTTTTGATTACAAGAAGTTACTTTTTTGGGTCATGTGGTAACTTTGGAAGGGATCCGAGTTGATCCCAAGAAAATAAAAGCTATAATTGAGTGGAAGTAACAGAAATATTTGCGCTTCGTAGTTTCTTGGGCTTAGCCAGTTACTACCGAAGGTTTGTCGAGGGATTTTCTCTGATAATGTCACCTTTGACGAATTTGCTACGTAGAATTGTTCCATTTGTATGGTCTAAGGCACAACAATCTAGTTTCAATAAGCTCAAGTTCGTTCTAACACAAGCTCTTGATCTAGTTCAACTGGAACTGGGACGGGAGTTTGTTGTATACAGTGATGCATCACACGTCGGTCTAGGACATGTTCTGATGCAAGACAGTAAGATGCTTGCTTACGCGTCACGACAGCTTAAGACACACGAGGATAACTACCCTACACATGATTTTGAGCTGGCTGCAGTCGTGTTTGATCTGAAGATCTGGAGGCACTATCTATATGGTGAGAGGTGTATCCTTTACACCAATCACAAGAGCCTCAAATATCTATTAACTCAAAAGGAGTTAAACCATCGTCAGCGTAGGTGGATCGAGTTACTTAAGGATTATGACTGTACGATAGAGTATCATTTGGGTAAGGCTAATATGTTAGTTGATGCCCTTAGCTATAGAGCGATGACTGACCTGATAACAATATTAGCTCATTTGAGTTTGATTGAGGATGGTAGGATGTTAGTCGAATTATATGTTAAACCGACTTGGGTCGAGCAGATTCGAGCTAAATAGTTGAGCGATGAGTCATTAGTTCAACGACTGCAACAGCTTGGTACGAACAAAACTTTCGATTTTAGTTTAAATAGTGACCAGATCTAACATTCGAGGAGGAACTTATTCAGATCATCGAACATGATGTTAAGGTGCTGAGGAAGAAGAATGTTCCTATGGTGAAGGTTCTGTGGCGGAATCAAGGTACTGAGGAAGCCACGTAGGAACCCAAAAAATTGATCCAATGGCAGTAACCGTATCTGTGTGAATCAGGTATATTTCAAGGCCAACATTTCTTTTACGGGGAGAGAGTTGTAACGCCTTAAGATTTTGAAAATTTAATTGTGAGAATCTGCAGTAATTAAATCTCTGTATTTGTGGTTTTGTGTTTTGCTATTGTGTTTAAGGTCTGGAGTTCTAGTTGTATTGTTAAAAGTTTTATTCCTTTTAAAAACCAACCCCTATCCATGCATTACATAGTTAAGTGTAATTCTATGTAAAGTCGTGTCAAGAATGAGCCTGCTAATTCATTGGTTAAGCGTCTGTATTCTGTTAGATTCCGTGTTTGAATCTGTGAAAGGTCGATAAGGAATATTTTTGCCAATTGCGAGAAATCTGCTTAGAAGTTAAAAATTTAATTAATGTTAGTTCTTTTCCTTCTTTAGTTTTTCCTTTTCTTCTTTGTTACTTTTGTTTTCGCCTCTTTTCTTTTTCTTTTCTTTTATTTTTGCTAATCGTGGTTGTAAGGGATACGGAATTAACTAAATTTTTACTATTAGTCATTGGTCGGAAGGCTATCGAGTAAGTAATTGTCAACTTGTGCATTTCTGCGGTTTTCTTTCATTTTCGTAACTTGCCTTGAATTGGGTATTTTATGAGTTGCGAGAATTTTTAATAAACGATCGTTTGTTTCCCTAATAGGTGGGAATATTGGAAGCAAGGAATAGAAACACAATAATTTCCATGATTGTCGTTGTAGTTTTGATAAGTTTGGGTTCGTTGAAGGTTTCGTGTCGAAACTTTTGACATAAGCATTATGTGCGTAATCGGGAAATTCTATTGGTTAAATAGCTGAATTGTGTATCTGAATGGTTGCTTTAGGCTTCAAGGATCCTTTGTGTTATTGTTACTTCGAAACCTCTACAGGTGCGTGTCAAAAACCTCTTTTTATACAAATTTAGGTCATCGGAAAACATGGCTGTCGACGTTAAACGGTCGTGTAGGTGGCCATATAACTTACTGTTCATGGGTTTGGAGCCACAAGGGTGTGTTTCCAGGCCGTATATGTCCATGTTAGTGCAGGGTTCACACGGTTAGGGACATGGACGTGTGTATAGGTCGTGTAACTTACTGTTTGTGACTCAGGACCACACATCCAAGGACATAAGCATGTGCCTAGGCCGTGTGAGTCACACGAGCAAGGACACGGGTGTATATCCAAACTGTGTAACTCACTGTTTATGTTTTAGAACCACACGGGTAGAGGACATGAACGTGTACCCAGGCTGTGTGAGCCACACGGCTAAGGACATTGGTATGTGTCTGGGCCGTGTGGCATATAAATAGGTCCAAATCCAGTTTTTGAGGCCTTGAGTGTTGTTCAACGCTAATATTAACCTCCCAATATGTGAATAATTTGAATTTGATTGTATGAGGATTCTCTGAAGCTCTATGACTGACATATGAATAACATAACTGTATGTGTACTATGATAGCTATTTCTGATATTTAACTGTATTATCCAATTGTGAGATGAATTAGAATGACTGAACACATAATGTGGACATTTGTACTCTGCATTTACATGGGTTGGGATATTGTTAAGAAGGAAGTATTCTACTTTAAATTAGTGGTTGAGCCACAAGGCATATAAATTTGAATCAAGCACTTTGTCGCATTTCGATCTAGCAGCTAAGCTGCGTATCTATAAACGTGTTAGACAAACACTCTATGGTGTGTAGGGTTGGTTGGGCATTAAACGCCTTTACTGGTGTGTTTGGATGGCCGAAGACAGTGTGTAGCGGATGGGGGTAGGAATGTCTACATCTAAATATGATATGTTTTGTATATAAAACTGCAATTACTTCTACATATGTAACTAATCTGTTCTGAATCTGAACTGAAATGACTTTTGTTACCAAACTGAATCTTGAGATTTGAGAACTATCTTATAAATGTGTTTTAATTGAATAAAAGTCTTTTATGCATTGAGTTCACAACTCATTTTGTTATTGAATGGATTTCAGGTGGTTCTCAGGCTTGAACGGGTCGGCGCCGCAGGAGTTTAGTTAAGTTTTTATCTTTCTTTTGTTCTATTATGTTTGGAAGGATTATATAATTAGGTAATTGCTATGATGGATATAATGTGATCAATGGTTCATTTTGACTGTTATGGATATGAAGTGATGAATGGTTCATTTTGATTGTTACCAATGTGATATTTTTGGTATCGATGATATAATTCTCTGAACTTGATTTGGGCATTTAAGTCGAGTTTAGGGTGTTACAGATGTTAAGCAAATTATTTCTACAACGAAAAAAAATGTATTTTCTTTTTATACATGTTATAGATATAGATGTGTTAGTTTGTGTATTTCACAAGGGTGTGGGAAGGAAGGAGAAATGCTACAACTATATCTTCTCCGGAGATGTCTCTTTCATGATAAGGTTTCGAGTTTATAATAAAATGGGATTGCATAGACTGATAACCACCACCTTTAAAGTGATTACCAACTAACATAGTTAACTGGAATATTGGTCCTTTAATAGAATGGATAAGATAAGGGAGATTACGGAATGATATGACATATATACTTCACTCCAATCCTCCATTTTTTTGGTCCTTAAAGAAAGATGAGCTTTAGACTGCAGCATTGATTCATAACATAAGTTTTAGCATGAATTTCTTTCATTAAAAAAAAAGTACAGGTGATAGAATCCGAACCCTAATTGAAAATCTATCAATGCTGGAAACCGGAAACTTGTTTTGAACAATTACATTCAGTGCACAAACTTTTACTTGGCTGCATATTTTAATGGAAAAGATCAATGGATAAATGTTTATAGGATAATATTTCGCTACAAAGTGGAATATGTTCTGCAATGTTTTGCGGCTACAAAATTAAGAAAAAAAAAGAGACAAACGGTTAAGGAATGAATTTTTTATTTGATTGGCAAAATTCAATGTTTAAAACCATCACGGATTCAAATTTAATATAAAAGAGTTTTTGTTAATTTTAAATAAAAATATAAAAAGACAAAAATATTATTATATAAAAAAAGGTATTTTTCGATTATTAGGAAAAGGTAATCGTAAAAGGGAAAGGAACAATGGGTGAAAACAATCTGCAGCAAGTCTCGACAGTATACTTCAACAACATAACATTTAAGGTAGACTGGAGATGGTTGAAAACGATCTGCAGCAAGCATGATAATGTGGCTGATGCTTTTATCCCTACAGAGAAGTGCAAAAAGATCAAAATTTGAGTTTGTAAGATTCTATAATCTCGATCAAGCAAGAGGCGTTGTTTCTAGGTTGAATGCAGTGAGGTCGATGGAGGAGAGACTTGAATTTAAGTTTGCATGTTTTCAACCATGAGATACGTACTCGGCAATCAATTAATGGCAATTGTTTCTTGAAAAGCAAAAAGCTGAACAATTTCCAGTTGGGATTAAACATGTTTTAAGTTAAAAAACATGTTCAAGAAAACCAATTGTTGAAGGTACGAGGGTGAAATTTAAAATCTACTATGACATTGATTCATTGATTTCATGGGGTTCTTGCTCTTTAACCATACTTGTGGAGAGAAAATCTTCTTTAGGAAGCTTTGTGAGAGGAAAGTTGACACAGTTCCAGATTTTGGTCTCTAAAATTATGGGTGTGAATTCAAAATATGCTAGTTTTTTGGATACATGATTCAAAATTGTCAATGACTAGAGCAACGAAGGGAGAATGTCCTCACCATTATTTGGTTCTATGCTTGGTCATATTTTCGATTTGCTGAGGTATTGTGCTCTATGGTTTGTAGATTGGTGCATGGTTTTAGAGATATGATTGGGGATTTGATTATGTGTCATGGTGAAGAGTCTTTAGGGCTGATTGCTTTGAAGAATTGTTTAGGCTTTTTGCTTTGTTTCGTGGGTGTGTGTGTTTGTAATAAGGTTTTATGTAGGAGATTGTTGTCATTTGATTTATTTTTACAAGTTTTATCACTTATGTTTTAGGAGAGTTTTGCTATGCGTTTTTATCTTATGAATGTTCTACTAGGTTTTGAGTAGTGTTGTCTTTTTTGAGTCTTCATTTCGTTTATAGGTTTTCTTTTGAAACTATTTCAAGATTTCTTTAAAAAAAATTTATGCCTTAGCAAAAATAAATAAAAAAATATTTTAATAACTTTCGAATTGAATTGATGTTTAATTGATTTGTAACAACAATTTTAACCATTGAGGTATTAATGAAGGAGTCTTAGTGAAAGTTAGACTTGTTTATGAGTCGGACAAGGCCCGCTCGAAAAGTGGGAGGATTTAGGTAAAGATATATGCTTGAAAAAATAGGCTTGGACAAAAAAGAAAGCTCATTTTCTAAACGTGTCGAGCCTTGAGTAAGTTTTTTTTGACTTGAGCCTGACTCAGTCCAATCCAAATTTATAAAATAAAATGCTGCTGATTTTTTTTTATTGTTTTACCACTATTTTTCATTGTTTTGCTATCATTTCTTTAATATATTGCTAATATTTTGTTTTTATTATTTGGATATTATATAACTCTTGTTTTATTATTAATTTTACTATTATTTTAAAGGTATTTGCTTGCTAAGTTGCACTTATCTTAGTGTTATGTGATTATTTTTTTTCTATTTGTTGGAAAAACATTTATTTTAATGTTTTTAGTGTATTTGACGTATTATATTTTTTAAATTTTTTTTATATAAAAATAATATAAAACAATTTAATACGCTCAGATTTTAGCATTTTTATCCGAGTTAAGCCAGAGCTATAAAATGAACCTAAATTTTTTACTTGATCCGGCCCGACCCATGGACAACTGTAGTCAAAGCTACATAATTTATTGTTTTTATTGTATTTAAAAAAAATTATCTGAGTAATTTATGAATGAGTAGATAGCGGTTTTTACCTGATTTTTTAAGATCAAAATGACTGAAAGTAAAGTAAAAAAACGTGGTAAAAATTTGGTTTTTATAATAGATTTTTTGTTTTGGATAATAGAAATAAAGATTTGTTTTTGTTCTGTTGAATAAAAAAAGTTAAAGTGAGAAGTTTACGACAGAATGAGTATTATTTTAAAGTTTGATATATTTTTTAAAGAGTGAAATCACTAATTTTATTTGTATTTTATTTGTTTCTATTAATATAAAAAATGATTTTAATAATTTACTTCATCAAGTGAATTTCGTTTTACTCGTAACATTAAATTTATGTATGAATTTAATATTAATATAGAATAAAAATTAATTAGTTATATTAAGAAAAGAAAATCCACATACGTATCGGTTGTAGTCTAATGGACAACGTATTCTTAATAAAAAAAATTAATTAGTTATATGTTTCATTCCGGTAATATTTTTTTTTTCAATTGACTAATTAAAGAGTAGTATTAAACAACTTTACTTAGAACTTCATATAATGACTTAATGATAAGGGTATTTACTGTTTCATGTGTGCTCTGAATTCAACTCGTGCTAATCGTGTTTATTATCCAGACTTTATCTTATTGTTGCAATTTATCAAAAAATAACTTTACTCAAATTTTCTTTATTTCTTTTAATATTTGTATCAGTATACATATAAATATGATCTTTAAATTACCTTTTAATTTTATGTAAAAAAAATTACTATTCTATACTCGTATCTAACATTTAGTTTTAAATTTAAAAAATAAAAAGAGAATATATCAATTTTAACATACAATAGTATCCAATATTGATTTTTAAATTTCAGTAACATATAGACAATAAGAGGGTCCTTAGCATGTCTAGGAGAGATTCTCAAACAAGAGTCATTTATTATTCGGTTAAAGTACCATAAAACTTTTTATATTGTATATTGGATTATATTTTTTATTTTTTATTTAAAAATAGATAAATTAGTTCATATATATTAGATGAATGAGTAAAATTATATCTGTAAAAAATTAATGTTTATATACAAGGTATAATAATAAATTTAACTTTTAATCTTTACACATATATTCAATTTTTATTAAAAAGTAACAATACTAACCCAATAGAAAATGAGAGATCAAATTAAATAAATATATAAAAATTAAGAACTAAATTTATTATTATAATTTATATATAAACAAAAAATTTTAATAGCAAGACTAATTTACTAACTCATCTAATGTTTACTAATTTATAAGTAAAACAACTAAAATGCAATAAGGATATACTACAGAAAATTTTGCGCTCGATATATCCAATGGATTTGCCTCTATTAATTCGACGCTTGGCTTATCCAGTTATCCCAGTGAGGTCCTTCCCAATTAATAAATGATAAACCGGCGAGTCTAAAACAATGTGCCGGATTAAGGGCTTTTTTACTTGACCTAAAGGGAATTGGTTTAATGTAAAGTTTATTTTCCTTATTTTTTTTTCTACTGTCACTGATGACTGGTCGGTGTATGGATTATCCACTTACTCTCCATGGCACACCAGTGGCCAGCCCAACGGTGACGTATTAGCGAATCTTTTGTATTTTTACTTGGTTTTCCTACCAGGAAAAAACAGTCTTTCCTTGTCAGACGACATTTTACAGTGGAGTACTGATTGATTAGCAATTCCTCATCCACTTTCTAATAAAGTTTGATTTAGGAGGAATATAAATCTATGTCAAAGCACAAGTTTGTGCTTGTCGATTAAATCACCTATATTTGCGTACAAGGCGTCTGTTATGGCTTGCCTTGGTGTTATTTTTGTTTGCACCCTCCGAAAGTCGGGTCTTGAAAGAGGAGATGATGAATCTAAACCAACGTGTGGAGGGCTTGAGACAGTACCTGCTGGAAGAAGCTAAGAAAAATCAGTTTCAACAGGTTGAGAGAACAAGTCCTTCGGGACCTGATGGAGTACATCATAAATAACTATTACATATATATGTATGTATGACCTTGTTCGTATCTTTCTCCTTCTCTCTCTCTAGAAATGGAGAAAAAATAATCAAAATGTGGGTTCTTTTTTTAGTTAAATAAAAGAAGGGACATAAGACACCCATTGTTGTATGCTTGTGAAGATATCCTTTTCTCATAGGACTCTTTTTTAGGTTTACATATGCTTCAACTATCTTTATGTTTTGATCAGCTAAATTTGCAGATAATAAGCAAAAAGAGAAAAAGAAAATTAAATGACATGTAAGTTAGGGTATTCCACTCTATAGCTATAGCATGAGGAATTCATCCCTTATAAAGAGTTAAAGTAGGCATTAAAGGTATAAATGAAACTTCAAAGCTCAAGCACCATGTTCATACAAGCCTGCAGTATTTATCAGTTAAATTTTAATTAAAAGAAACCATACTCAATAAATTTCAAAATGGAAAGATGACTAAAATTTACTAATTAAGCAGTTGAATTTGTAGTGAGCAATATTGAATTTGGTCTTCAGCCAGCCCTGTGTTAAGAAGAACATAATCTTACTTATCAACTATAATAAATTAATGTCATACGTCGACGAAGTCAAAATAACTTTTTGAGGAATAAAATTGAATTATAATTTTTTTAGGTCAAAATGTAATTGTATTATTATAATAATATATAAGTTTACAGTGATTAAACTATAATTCTATCATTTTGGGAGGAAGTCCCATTTCTTATGGGATTGCTTGTAATGATCTGGTACAGTGGTGTTAGAATTTACGATTTCAAGATTTTGTTTTAGTGAATTAAACTTGTAAATAATTAATAAAAATATTTACGAGTTATGTTATAAGAGAATTGAATTAAGGATAGGTAATTTAGTTAATTTAAAATTTTAATCTTGTCCAATAACTAAATTATAAAATTAAATTGTTGTAGATTTTAATTAAAAAATAGTTTAAGGACTAAAATTACTAATAACCCAAAAATCTAAAATAGAAGAAAACATACCAAATTTATGGCTAGGAAACACGAGGGCTTCTCTTAAATTATTATTAATTATAAAAAAAGAAAAAAAATTATAAAATGTCAAATGAGTTGAGTGGAAGGAGAGAGAAGATCTTCTCCAACCTTCCACGTACAAAAGAAAGAAAAGAAACATAAAAACATTTGCTTAGGGATTTCAAGCTTTAATCCACATATTACTATCGACGGACTAGTTTCCTTAAGATCAAAGGAAAAAGCTAAAGCCACCTATGAATAATTTGAAATTCCCTGTAGATATCTTTATAACTGAACTTATTATTTTTTTTTCTATTTTCATTGTTAGGTAAATTGACGAAACGAAGGAAGTTACACATAAGTGATTGACCAGAGATACAATATTGATATTGATTATTGTGATAGAGAGTTAAATTGTATGAAATTTGAAATAGAATAATTTAGTAAAATAGCACTTTTGGTTTGAACATGAGATGAATCGTGTCATATTTTATATGTAATGACATTCAACGGAAGAATTTTTGTTGTTAAGATCAATAGAATGAAAACTAAATTTAGAATGAAATTAGATTATTGGTTGTCGTAGTAATTGTTGGGCAAAGTTGAGAACAATTAATGAGTTATACAATTGAGTAAAAAAATTGCTTTGACTATAAGTCGATGAGTGCTAGGCATATTTTTCTTTGGACGTCTCAACCGTATGGCTTTCACAATTACTACTTCGGCTGAGTCAATAAGTGCCATGCGCAAATTGCTTATGTCAAATGTTCCGATATAGAATTACTTTGACTATAGGTCAATGAGTGTCGTGTGTGAATGTGATATGCAAATTGTGCAAGTATATTCGTCGGATCAAGTAATAAAGTAATAAGTAAGATCGTCTCCACAGGGATCGGATTAGGTATAAAAGTGGCCAAGTTATTATAACAAATTATGATTAATGCTATGGCAAAATAAAAATAAGTATGCAGTGGTAGTTTAAAGGAATAATAACGTCTGCTAAATGTTTACTGACTAATACTGGAAAATGCTAAGGCAAAGCAAGAGTAAAAATGCAATGGAAATTATGAAAATAACTACGTGAATAATATGTAACAAACAAGTATTTTTTTTGGAATAACTACGTGGTAGTTTAAAAGAATAACTACGTGCCATACAATGGCAAGATGTTACGACAAAGAATAAGGATATATGATGTTGATTTGGAAGGTCGGGATTACTAAGAATCTACCCTTTCTATCAATAATGCCTCAACAAAATATACTTAATCTACTGCTCAGAAGAGTTTTAAAGTGGCCAGCTTCTTTCGAGAGCAAAAACCTCAAGTTACCTTGCCTTAAGCGATATATGTTTATAGGCCTTTAGCATGGTATCCTACACTATTTTGTTTTCTTTCCATATGAACGCTGCTTTATGTTTAGAGTCTGCTACAAATATAAAAAAGTACTTGCTCATATCATTCAATTTTAGTCCAACTAATCTAACCTTTTTAGAATTGGATTAGCTTATGGGCATGCTATACAATCATCTAAGTCTAGGTATTGCATGCATACAATTGAGAAATAAAAATAGTTGAATGAAACATTAAATTAATTCAGATCTATGCTTAATGTTTCATCATGTAATCCCAACCCTATGAGATTTAGCTCATGGGTTGGCAAGTAAAATACAAAACCAAAATATCATCCAACATCGTTTCAATCAAATCAATTCATTGAGGAACAAATTAAGAAATACAGAAGAACTTCGGGAAGACAAATTTCGCTTGTCCAGTTCACACTCCAGCGAATCTCCACACCCCTTAGGGTTTCCTCTTTTGGCTTTTTATAAACTTTTTCCCTAGGGTAAATCCAACAGCCCATGATATCTTCTCCTCTTTTTTAGGCAGATTTTTCTGGTACAAGTAGAATTGGTTTGAGACTGGTATGCGTTGAGTGTTGACTGGGTCATCTTCCTGGAATTGCCACGACATATAAGTTGGCAAACTATCTAACCTTTTGCCCCGACAAACCTTCATTCATTTTTTTCTTTCTCCACATCTCGCACCTTCTAAAACACTAAACACAATAGTTCCACATGCAATTAAAAGTACCTAACATTTAAACACAGTCCAAATTCCTAATGCAATGATAAAAATACTAATGAAATGTCCTAAAATGCAACTAAATGTACCCAAGTACTAGCAATTAGCTAGGTCTAAAGGCATGAAATATAACTATTTTCAAGAGTTATCAACAAGCGTTCAACGCGTTAACCATCAGACATACCGATGAGTGTTGGGCACAATTATTGCTTTACACGAACCAATGAGCGCTGGGCAGAATTTGTTTAGTTCGAGGCGTATCGATGAGGCACTGAGTGTCGAATCATGGTATTAGTAGGATCTTTAAATTAGTTCGGATCCGAGCTATGTATTAGTGAATATAAATGTTGAAAAAGAATGGTTTGATTCAAATTGGAAATGCAATGCCATATGATGAAATGAGACAAAATCGAATAAGGTTGCATACATCATTACCATAAAGTGTTAATAAGTTCGTTAAAATAGATTGGTTACTTGAAATATCACATTTGATTTATTTGGGATACATATGTATATTAATATATTGGATAAACTTTGATATGAAACATACTTGAATTGGTTTATGGAAGAAACAAATCAACTGATTCCAATCATCTAAATTTCATGCTATATTGAATGAGTTATAAAAATACCATTGGAATTATTACTCACTAAAGGGTCTTGTTTTCCTATGCAGGCTAGGTGTATTTTGAGATCTTGTACTTAGAGTCATTAGCATCCAACCGACAAATCCTAGACTCAACAATGTTTGTATATTTTGATTTGTTTCAAGTTGGCATGTACTTGGATTTTAGTAGAGTCATTTGGTTATATTTATATATTTGTGACATGAAAATTTTAACTTTTGGTTGCAATAATTATAATGTTATTAGTCAATTAAATGGTTTTAATGTGATACACTTAGTTTCAGTTATGTTTCGGAATATTGAAGTGGTAGTAATTAATCTGGGAGATGATTTCAATATGGATATATTGTGAAATCTAAATTTTGTAGGAGGTTTTTACGTAAAATAAGCAAAAATGCTGCTGAAATTTTTAATGAAATAATTGTACCACTATGCTTCCATTTCGATAAAGTGAGATATAAAAGTAGGTTGCTTTGGCAGCTAAATGTGGCATTTTATATTCGGATCCTCCAATTAGATCAGATATAAGGTGTCATATTTAGTGGTATTAGAGCTATATAGCCGATTCTCAGACTAGATCGAGTTAAGAATTGAGTGTAGAAGTACTTGCCAAAGTTAAGTTGAGTCTGACTCGGGATTTGGATGCTGATTATAATTTTTTTCTATTTTATAGCTAAAGATGTCTGTAGAGTCACGAAATGACGTCTGTAACGCCCTGATTTTTGAGCCTGGAAATATTGGGCCTTGAGTCTGGGTTTAGGTGGAAAACGGCCCGAATAATCTAGATGTTATTATTATTATTTTGTATGTTTAGTTTAGTAATTAAATAAATTACGAACGGTTTATGGTGTAGGAAAAAAGGCCCAAGAGTAAATTTAATTCGAGGCAATTCCTGAATTTTAATTTTGGGAGAGAGGGTTCTAGCGATATGGGCTTTTAAAGTTGAGGTGGTAAAATAGGACACAAAAAGATCTGTGGTAAAATGGCATGTGGCGCCACCTAGGTTTTTCGGGAGTAACGTGTGGATGTTTAGGGGGAGCTAGAGTTCAAGTCACAAGGTAAGCGTATTATTACTTTTATTTTTTTTTTTGTGCATGTGCCGGGCATGTGATAGAGCTTAAGTGGAAATTTGACTAGGGATTTAGGACGATTGGGCCATGGGTCTGAATGGCCATTAGGGCAACTTTTATTTTCTTTTTGTTTTGCCAAATTAGGGTTAGCCACCTAGAGCCTTCCCTTTCATTCTATTCTCTTCTCAGTATCTCAAAAAGCCAAAAAACGCAAAGTTAGATCTCCTGAGTGCCAAATTCTTCCTTCTCTTCTCCTCTTTTCTTCTATTTTATTTTTCTCCTTCTTTTCTTCTCTAGCCAATACATTCCTACCATTATACTCACCTACTCTGTCAATCCCATCCTCCACAAAACCTCCATAGCTGATTGCCATAAAAAGCCAAAATCCCAAAAACTCACTTCTTGTGCCGATTTCTCCAAGCCAAAATCCTTTAGTATCTGTCGGCAACATTACTTCAAAGCTATAGCCTCAAATCGTCATCTTCTTCATCACTTAAAAAGCTGAAATACCATAGATTTAGGGACTTATAGCCGAAACTTCAGATCTCCTGGATTCAAGTTCTACTATCATTTAGAGGATAGATCTGCATTAGATCTGTGCAGAAATCAAAGAGGAATAAGTGGTAAGTGCTCATCACCTCAGATCTAGTCTTATTTTACAATTTAGAAAAGCCGAAGTCCCTAAAATCTAGAAAGGCTGTCAATTTGGCCATAGGGCTTTAAGGGTCTTTAACCGACTATTTATTTTGGTGATTAGTGTCTTCTAGAGGTTTGATCGAGGGCTTGGATCTTTGGAACAACTGGACTTAGATCTAGTCATCGGTTTTCGGCAAAAAGGTAAGATTCTAAAAGCTTTAGGGGCATGGTTCGAATATGGGTTGCTGAATATTGGGATTTGTTGTTGTGGATTGCAATCTAAGAATTGTCGTAATCAATTGTAGGACATCGTAAGGGATCTCAGTAGAAGTCGTCATGAAACAGGTGTGTATCAAACACCCTCTCATAGTTCAATTTGGCAGAAGCTGAAATGCCGAAATTCTGGCATTTCGTGGGCTTGTGAGTGTGCAAGTGCTCACAAGACATTTAGAAATCATTAGATCTGAAATCATAAGTGGTAAGTTAGTCGTGTGTGAAGTTTTGTGCACATCAGTAATTGGGCCTCGATAGGCTAAAATGGGCCCAATGGGCTTACGGGCCCATACGGGTAAATAATAAAAATATAAATAATATAAAAAATAGGCAATAAGTGTGTTCTGTTAGACTGTAGAATTGAAACTGCTTAAACTAGTAAACTGGTCATAAAACTTGAATTAAATGGGCATAAATTGCTAGTGGACACTGTAGGGCCCATTAGGGGTTTTAGGGCCCAATGGCTAAAATTGTGAAATTGAGATAAATAAATTATTGTGATAAAAAATGGGCTAGTAAGGATAGTAACATTCGTGAGAAACATTAAAACTGATAAAATTACTGAAATACCTTTATAGGTGGAAAATTTACAGATTTACTCTAAGGAGCAAAATTATTGATATACCCCTAGGGTTAAGGTTGACCTGAATGCACGCTTGACTATTACTATTTACTGCATGCCATGTTATTATTATCTGATGCATGGGACTGGGTTATTGATGGAGGAAGTACTGAAAGTGGCTTGTCCAAGTAATGAGGCTTTGCCTCAACTTACTGATATCTGAGCAGCAATGCTGCAACTGTGGAGTGTAGGGCTAGGTGGGTTGAGCTATTCCCCACATGGAGTGTAGGGCTGGTACGGGTGGAGTGTAGCGGTTGGTTATTGGCTGGGTTGGGCTTGCATACATGAATATGTTTGTTCTGTTCTAGAATGGGCCTATGGGCCACACTGTTATCTGAAAATGGGCTAAGGCCCAGTTTCCTGTATTCTAAAAAGGGCTTCGGCCTAGTACCCGCTGTTATCTGAATAGGGATTAGGCCCAATGGGCTTGAGCTAACTTGGGCTTTGGATGGGTTTTCCATACACAATGAGTTTTCCAAACTCACCCCCTTTCTCTTCCATCCTTGCAGGTGAGCCCTAGTTGGTGGACTTGGAGCTGAGCGGGATTCAGAGTGGCCACAAAGATTAAATTTCTAGTTTTTAAATAAGTTTCAATTAGCTTCCTTTTAAATTTTGCATTTATTTTTGATTATTTTTGTTTTGGTTAAAGTTGTAATAAGGCCGCTCTATAATTTTTATTTTGGGTTTATAAATTACTTAAATCGTTTTCAACTTGAGATTCACATCACTTAAATTGATTCCTTAAAATTGGATAGCCCTAGGGCGCGTTTTATAAAAGTTACTTATTTTTAAAATATCATGATAACCGAGCAAAACTTCTGCAACGTAAATGTTTTCAAAGGAAATAAATATTTTAAATAGACTTAAACTTAATTTGTTGTTCGTGGACAAGTAATAAGCTTAAAGTGTGGCAATGGATGTGTGCATGTCTAGGATTGGATCATGGAAGAGCTAGGTGCTTAAGCAGTCTAATTGACTCACCTCCTCCTTTCTTGAATCCTACCTAGTGCGTAGCATCCATTCACTTTAAGCCATAACAAAGAAGGTTTGATTTTTCGATACTTAACTATTTTAAAAATAACATGTTTCTGCCACTACAAAGATTTACAAGTTTAAACGGTAAAAGTTTCTAAACCTCAAGAAGGGTTTTCAATGAAAACATGGTTTTCAAAAAACACTTCAATGTAACACACTAGACTTGGCCATAATGTCTGGGCCGGGTTTGGGGTGTCACATTTAGTGGTATCAGAGCCAAGTTGCAACAACTCGACTGTGGGTCGGGTCTAAAAAGGCTTTCGAAAATTTTTAAACCCAAGAAGGGTATTTTTGGGAAAAAAATTGATTTTCTGGAAAATTTTTGTTTTAAAGAGACTTTTTTCTTTCAAACTTGTCTTCTTTAAAATACACATGTTTTGAGAATTTGATTTTGAAGAGGTTAGATTCTTCTAAGTTTTCTGAAATCTGATATGGCACACTGAATCCCCAGCACTAAGTCTGTAAGTAATATTGCCTTAAATACTATATTGTACTAAAACCTTATTGTAGATAGTATTGAGACTTTACTATGATACTGTAGCTAGGTTGATACTGAAACCATAGAGACTGAGACAGTAGGAACTAAAAACCCAAAGAGATTGAGACTGTAGCTAGGCTATGATTCTATAAAGAACAAAAACTCTAAAAAATACTATCTCTAGATACGACATATGAATAAGTAGAAAAATTTTTGATACCTTTGTAGTTATTTGATATGTGTACTAGTAATGTAGAGTATTGATATGGACTCTGAGGGTAAGCAAAGTCTGCCAACTTCGGGTAGCGGTAACTCAGAGCTTGGTACTGAGGCACTGGCCGAGTTAGTAAGGAAAATGGTAGAGGAAGTATTGGATACCAAAATTAAGGAAATTAGGGAAACGCTTCAAGTAGGGTGCTTGGAGTGTAAGAAAAGGAAGGATCCTAGTTCTCAGAGAACAGAGCCTGGTTTTGTAAAACATGTTAAGACATGACCAAACTTTCCAACCTACAAGAACTGCAACGGGCGTCATCCGGGTGAATGCCATAGAAAGTTAGGAGCATGCTTTAGATGTGGGTCCAAGGAGCATCGAGCTTAGGATTTCCAAGCTTATTTTATTTAAGTGTGTGTAACGAGTTGTATGCGTACTTGATAGATGCTTCTTTACTTTGGTATTTAGACGTTCTGGGCCGTACTAAGAATTATTTTTAATAAGAGTATGCAGCAAAAGCATAGTGGTTTGACTTGAGTAATACGGTTAGTTGATAGTTTGAAAACTTCGAGAATGAAATTTCTTTAAGGGAAGTAGAGTTGTAACGCCCCGATTTTTGGACCTAGAAATATTGGGCCTTGAGTTTGGGTTTGGGTGGAAAACGGCTCGAATAATCTGGATGTTATTATTATTTCGTATGTTTAATGTAGTAATTAAATAAATTACGAACGGTTTATGGTGTGGGAAAAAAGGCCCAATAGTAAATTTAATTCGAGGCAATTCCTGAATTTTAATTTTGGGAGAGAGGGTTCTAGCGATATGGGCTTTTAAAGTTGAGGTGGTAAAATAGGACACAAAAAGATCCGTGGTAAAGTGGCATGTGGCGCCACCTAGGTTTTTGGGGAGTAACGTGTGGATGTTTAGGGGGAGCTAGAGTTCAAGTCACAAGGTAAGCGTATTGTTACTTTTATTTTTTTTTTGTGCATGTGCCGGGCATGTGATAGAGCTTAAGTGGAAATTTTGCTAGGGCTTAAGTGTGGCAATGGATGTGTGCATGTCTAGGATTGGATCATGGAAGAGCTAGGTGCTTAAGCAGTCTAATTGACTCACCTCCTCCTTTCTTGAATCCTACCTGGTGCATAGTATCCATTCTCTTTAAGCCATAACAAAGAAGGTTTGATTTTTCGATACTTAACTATTTTTAAAATAACATGTTTCTGCTACTACAAAGGTTTACAAGTTTAAACGGTAAAAGTTTTTAAACCTCAAGAAGGGTTTTCAATGAAAACATGGTTTTCGAAAAACACTTCAATGTGACACACCAGACTTAGCCATAATGTCTGGGCCGGATTGGGGTGTTACAATGTCAATCATAATGTAAATAGTGGTGGTCCTTTCGTTAAGAATAAAAACAGAATTAGGTTAGAAGCACCCGGGGTAATGCCCTCAACTCGACCCAATTCACTAGGTCTAGATCTCGGGTGTTACTGCACACGCTACTTAACAATTTAACAAATAGTTAACAATTTCTCATTTCTCTAATTATTTTATTTAACACTTTAACTAAAAAACTTATCATCTGAAAACAAATGAATTATTTTAAAATAACTTGTTACAATAGACTCGATATAGATTTTTATAATATAGAAGTTTATTAAAGCCAAACACAGAAGATGCAATCCTAGATTACTCCATTTTTCCACTTTACGCATAATAGCCCTCTTTGCTTCTACCTTGGGATACTCCTGGCACAAACTCGTGTTGAACACCTGAAATGACAATAAACATGGTAAATTCAAAAGAACTTAGTAAGCCTTATCGTAGAATTACTTTAGTAGATACTTTATTTTCTTCTAAGAACTTTTATGTGTCAACCATCTTTCTAAATCATTCATTTCGAGTGGATGTCACTTTTTTTTAGCATACGCTTACACACAAACTATCGTACCCTTATCGTACCCTTATCATACCCATATCTTCTTTATCGAACTAACTAAAGATTCTTCTAGACGTTTCACAAATCTCTTTGTCACTTTTGTGCTTCTTTATAGAACATTCCTACAGAGTCCACCTCAAGCTAACCCTACCTTAACACGTACACTTATCTCAAATAGTTGTTCACAGACATTCATCGCGGATGGATACATATAGTTTGGAGAATACTTTTGCAGAACTAGATACCACTAAACTGACACTCAAAATGCATCTTGGTTCATTACTACACAGACCTATACTGATAATTCACTACATAGATCATTTAGATGACTTTCATGCCATTTTACTCCAGAACCCCAGACTCTCAAATAATAAATAAGAAAATTTCATATGGTTTTAGACGAAGTCATTATACAAACCAGACAAAATAGATCCCAAATAACTCTAATTCAACAATTTCATAACACAATCAAACCCACATAGTCACACATTGCTATGAAAATTGTAACACCCTTAACCCGTATCCATCGTCGAAACAAGATTTCAGAGCATTATCAAAACTTTCAAAACATTTTACGAATAATTTATGTAAATTACTATTCATTAACCGAGATCATTTAAAATGTCCCTTAATTGGACCCTCGAGGCCCAATACGAGCATTAGAATCGAGTTGGGACTTAATCGGAACCTCTAAGAATTTTTTATGAGATTTCAAATATTTTTCAAGGTGCAGGGCTCAGATGTTCGTGTGGTCCAAGGAACACCCCTATGTGACCCTAGGACATGCCCGTGCTGTAGTCTGTGTTCAACCTTGTGTAACTCTTTAACTTGTGCACACAACCATGCCATATGCTTGTGTGCTAGACCATGTGGTTAATTAATTTATTTCAAAATTAAGTACAGGTTTCACACGACCAAGACACACGCTCGTGTTCTAGGTCGTGTAGCGCACACGATTGAGACACACACCCGTGTCTCTACCCATGTACTCAATTCTGAGTATTTTGTTTCTAAAAATTAAAGTGCAGGAGAGACACGGCCTAACTACACGCCCATGTACCTGACCGTGTGTGATACACGGTCTAGACACACGTCCTTGTGTCTACCCGTGTGGACAAAATAAAGCTATTCTAGCTTCATTTCTCACCCAAAATCATACCCATGACATGCACTTGAAACACACATCCAATACCAAACATTCTAAGCATTCAAATTAAACAAATTCCATAAGTTATCATGGCATACCATAGCATGACATTACAAGTATATCAAAACAACTATTACTAGCCATTCCAATGGCTAGATTACAAGCATAATTATAATGCCACTAATGGTCAAGTTGTCCTATGTAACATTCAAAAATAGGGCTTAGTCGGAATAGTGTTTTGGGACCACAAATCTAACATCAAAATATTTATTTTTTTTATTATTACGAGGCTTAGAATATGAGAATATGCATGTGTTAAAATTTCATGAAGGAATTTTTTGAGTAAATGCCCAATTGGAAAATTTGAGACTAAATTGAATAAATTGCAAAACTCGGATTCTAGAAGCAATTTGCATGAAATTGCTTTAGATTATAAAATAGAAGGTCTTGGGGAGTAATTTTCCCAATTTCTAAGTTTTTGGACAAAAATGGGCTTGCATGGATGAAATTTTAAAGAAATGGCTTAAGGGCATTTTGGTCATTTGGCATATTAATGAAATAAAATGGGAAAAAGAAGGCAAAAATTAGCCATTCTTCTCCATTGTCCAGCTGAAATTCCTAAGCCACCATAGCTAGGGTTTCCAAGCTTTTCAAGCTCAATAGTAAGTGCTCTCAGGCCCCGTTTTTAATGTTCTTTGTAATTTTGAGATCCCAATAGCTTACTCTCTCCATTTCTACCCATATTTCATGCTAGGGTTCATGTTTAAAAATTTACCCATGCATGAGTTACTTGTATTTTGATGTTTTATGGAGGAAAATGAAAGTTTGAGGAGTGTTAAATAACTTTTCCTAGGTGATTTTCATGAAAAACCCCTAAAGGGGCCTTTTTGCAAAATTTGTAAAATGTATGGTAGAAATGTGAAAATAATGGAAATGTGGGCTACCATAAGAGGGAAAAGTGTTCAGATAGGCTTGAGTAAGATAGAAATTGCATGCGTTTCATTATACGAGCCTAGAGACTAAATCGTAAAAATGTGAAAGATCAGGGGCAAAACAGTCATTTGGACCGGGCTGGAATTTAGACTTGAAATGTATAATGTGGAGTGTTAATGATCTATTTTTATTGTTATAGACCCCGAGAAACAAATTTAGGAGGTCGATCAAGGAAAACGAAATGTTTCGGAATAACCGAAACACGACACTGAAACGAATACCAAGTAAGTTCGGATAACTTAAAGTAAACACTCAATGTTCCTAATTATATGATATATGAATGCAGGATGATTGCATTTATTAATAACATGAAATTCTATGAAATACATGTTTAAGTATGAATTGTGATAAATGTCTCGGTTGAGGTTAAAAAGGGAATTCGATGGATATACCATGATTGACATGTGTATTGAGGTCCTGCATGTGTTGCAGTAAGGATTTAGCCAGAACGGGTAATCCGTTGATCTCATTTATAAAAGGATCTAGCCTGGACGGGTGTTCCTTTGAATGGTCTAGCCTCTCTGTGTGCATTATGGAACGGGTAATCCGATTAGAATCTGAATTTAGCCTGGACTGATAATTCAGATCCGAGCTCAAGGTGTTTGTCGTTATAAGGGATTTAGCCTAGACTGGTAATCCCGACATCACCTTATGAGTTCATAAAATGGGCGATTGAGCCTAGACTGGTAATCCCGCAATAAGATGTGAGGTTCGCGGGAGTGCATATCTAAAACGATCATTATATGAATTGACGGTAAATGGATATTCCATCGAGATTTCCTAGAAACTCAATGAAATTAATGTGACATATATATACAATGAGATGTTGAATGATGAGCTCGTCTAAGATAACTTTCATAGTGCATTGTTATGTGACTAACTTATTGGTTGAGTGTAAGTGATAGGGAAGCCATCCTATGCTCATTGAATTTATTACCTAATTTGATTGCGTGCTAATTACTTGGTAAGTTTACTTTCCGGTTATTCGAGCTTACTAAGCATGAAAATGCTTACCCCTCTCTTTTCCTTGTCTCTCACAAAGCTCGAGGACTCGTAAAAATTGGAAGACAGTTGGAGAGTCAGTATACTATCAAATAGACCAGCTTTGGTATAAAGACATTTCTAAATTGTTCAATGGCATGTATAGGTCTTTTGAGTATTTTGTTATATGTTTCATTTGATTTGCCAAATGAAGGCTTGTAAAGATAAATCTATCTTTTTGTTTATGGCCATAGAGATCGGCTTGTTTTGAAGTAGGCTATGACCTATAAAATTTCCATGCAAGTTTCTAATCATGTGCGATGGTTGAATTCCAATTGGCAATGAGTCATAAGAACGAGCCAATCTTGAATGTATTAAAGTGGTATGACAACACATAAGTACAAGATGAGAAATAGCCTAGCATGTATGAAACCAATGATATGAGGTTTCCATGCAATGAGTTTTTGCAAAGAATGAGAGCATAATTATGTTTTACTTTGTTTTTAATATTCATTAAGTATAAGTGTTAAAAAAGGGGTGACCATAGGCTTGGAAAATAGCCTGATATGGTCTACACGGTTAGGTACATGGGCATGTCCCTAGGTCGTGTGTGACACACGGGCCACACCCGTGGGCGTGTGGCATGGTCGTGTGTCCCCTGCATCTAAAATGGTAAGTTTGTTAAATTAACACGGGTTAGACACACAGGCGTGTGTCTTGGCCGTGTGAATTTAACAGAATGCTCAAGTTTTGGACACGAGGTGATTGCACAGGCGTGTCTCAAGTCACACGGGCGTGTGACACTTCAAGTTAAAAGAAATTTTCCAAGCTGCCCAAAGTTTATCAAACGTTCTCAGTTTTGTTCGCACCGCCTCTAGGCATGTTTTAGGTTTCGAAGGCCTGTTTAAGGAAAATGATATACATACTTGAAAAGTTTTAAATTAGAGCGCAACTTAATGACTTGATTTAATATGTTTATGAACGTGAAATCTTGGTAACGGCTCGAGCCTTATCCCGACGTCAGATACAAGTGAGGGGTGTTACATTTAGTGGTATCAGAGCTACAGTTTAGTCGGTTCTAGGACTATCGTAGAGAGTATTGAGGTTTGCTATACATGCCATTATTTGAATATTGATAGTGTGACGTCTCCTAACTGTTTAAATTGTTTTAAATATAGTAAATATCTTCTAATCAAGCACAAGATGAGTCTGAGGGAGACGAGAGCCATGCTCCAGCTTTCGTACAACGAGCTGTATCTAATAGTAGTAGCAAGCTTATGTTTGAAGGCTGGGAAGAGGCCCAAGCTGCCTTCTTTGATATGATGGATGAATGGTTTGGGGATTACCTGAGGAATCATCCCAACATACCAAGACCTCCCCCACCCCCAACCAACTTGATGAGGGTGTGCCACGAGGTATGGCACCGATAAGAATTAGTAAAGCCCCTGTTGATAAGCTTAGAAATTATGGGGCTGAGGAATTCAGAGCTAAAGTTGATGATGATGCTGAAACAGCCGAGTTTTGGCTCAAGAACACTACACGGGTGTTAGATGATTTATCGTGCACACCTGAAGAGTGTTTGAAGTGTGTCGTGTCCCTTCTGAAAGATATTGCGTATCATTGGTGGAAGACTGTATCATCGGTAGTGCCAAAGGAAAATATCACTTGGGATTTCTTCCAAGCAGAGTTTAGGAAGAAATACATTAGCCAACAGTTTCTAGACTCGAAGCGAAAGGAGTTCCTGGAACTCAAACAAGGGAATAAGACTGTAGTAGAATACGAATGAGAGCTTGTGAGGCTAAGTCAATACGCAACTGAATGGGTCAAAAATGAGTTGAAAATGTGTAAACGCTTCGAGGAAGGTCTGAATGAGAAAATTAAGTTGTTGATTGGGATCCTGGAAATATGGGAGTTTGCCGCATTGGCTGATCAGGCCAAAAAGGCCGAGGAGCTTAACAATGAAAGAAAGCAAGAAAAGAGAGAAACACTCTCGTTTTCTATCAAGAAAGCAAGGAGCCAGCATGAACGCTCTACTTCATCGATAGGATATTCGGGTAGGACGAGAAGCTCTAAACAACAAAGTCAGAAATCTTCCTCCTTGATGGTAACTAGTGTGGGAAGTGTAGATGATCAAAAGCCAAAGTGTAAGAGTTGCAACAAATTTCCCAATGGAGAATGCCGAGTGAAGAGTGGTGCATGTTTCAGATGTGGATCTCTTGACCACTTTCTCAGGGACTGCCCAAAACGAGTCGAGAAAGAAGTGGAAGTAGCCCCGAAGTCGAGTACTCCTATTTCATGAGGTAAACCTCTGAGATATCCTGGAAGTGCTAGTGGCAGTCGAGTTACGGCTAAAGATGCTGCAAAAACTAGAGGCTCGAGCCTCGGCAAGAACGTATGCGATATGCACCTGAGAGGAAGCCTCTGCTCCTGATGTTATCATGGGTACTTTTTCTTTTTTCAATACATGTGTTATTGCCTTAATTGACCCAGGGTCGACGCATTCATACATTTTCATGATCTTGGTATCTAGAATGAACATACTAATTGAGCCTACGGAATTTATTACTAAAGTGTTGAACCCACTAGGCAAATCAGTCCTGGTTGATAAAGTCTGTAAGAATTGTCCTTTGACGATTCAAGGTCATTGATTTCCGACTAATCTTATGTTGTTACCATTTGATGAATTTGATGTAATACTTGTTATGGATTGGTTAGCCCTTCATGATGTAATTGTAAACTGTGGTAATAAGTATATCAAATTGAAATGTCTAGATGGTGAGGTTCTACGGGTTGATTCAAGAGAATTGGGTTCCCCACCAATTGTAATCACGGTAATGGTGGCTCAGAAATATATGAGGAAAGGATATGAAGCCTATCTTGCATTTGTACTAAACACTAAGGGAACAGAGTTGAAGATTAAGTCTGTGCCTATACTATGTGAGTACCCAAATGTATTTCTAGAAGAATTACCCGGATTACCTCTTGAAAGGGAAAGAGAATTTGGTATTAAGCTGGTGCCAGGGATAGCTCCTATTTCAATTGCTCCATATAGGATGGCACCAACTGAACTGACAGAGTTGAAAGCATAGTTGCAAAAGCTGACGAATAAAGGTTTTGTAAGGCCGAGCTTTTCACCTTGGGGTGCTCCCGTACTATTTGTTAAGAAGAAAGATGGTTTAATGAGGTTATGTATAGATTACCACCAACTGAACAAGGTAACTATCAAGAATAAGTATCCTTTACCAAGGATCAACGATTTATTCGATCAGTTTAGAGGAGCCACTGTGTTCTCTAAGATAGACTTGAGGTCTAGCTATTATTAGCTATGAGTTAAAGAATCGGATGTACCTAAGACAACTTTCAGAACGAGGTACGGTCATTATGAATTTCTCATCATGCCGTTGGGTTAATGAATGCACCAGCCGTTTTCATGGATCTAATGAATAGGATCTTCTAGCAATATTTGGATAAGTTTGTCATTGTGTTCATTGACGACTTCTTGATTTATTCCAAAGATGTGTCAGAACATGCAAAGCACTTGAGAATTGTGTTACAGACTTTGCAGGAAAAGCAGCTGTATGCTAAGTTTAGCAAGAGTGATTTTTGGCTTCAGGAATTTAGATTTTTGGGTCATATTGTTTCGGGTGAAGGCATCCGAGTTGATCCAAGTAAGATTTCTGCTATCGTCGAATAGAAACCGCCTAAAAATGTAGCCAAGGTTAGAAGCTTTTTGGGCTTGGCCAGCTACTATCGAAGGTTTGTAAAAGTATTCTCCATGATAGCGACTCTGATGACGAGGTTGCTACCGAAAGACGTTAAGTTTGAATGGAAGGAAAAGTGTCAGCAAAATTTTGAGAAGTTAAAAACATTGCAGACCGAAGCTCCTGTTTTAGTATTACCTGAGTCTGGGAAAGAGTTTGTGGTCTACAGTGATACATCCTTAAATGGATTGGGTTGTGTACTTATGCAAGATGGCAAAGCGATAGCCTATGCTTCACGACAATTGAAGCCGCATGAGAAGAACTATCCTACACACAAGCTAGAACTTACCGCCATCGTTTTTACTTTGAAAATTTAGAGGCATTATTTATATGGTGAGACTTGCAGCATATTCACTGACCACAAGAGTTTGAAGTATTTGATGACTCAAAAAGAATTAAATTTGAGGTAGCGGAGGTGGCAAGAGTTAATCAAGGCAACTTAGTGACTCTAGGCATGTTTTAGGTCTCGAAGGCTTGTTTAAGGGAAAGGATATACATATTTGGAAAGTTTTAAATTAGAGCACAACTTAGTGACTTGATTTAATATGTTTATGAATGTGAAATCCCGGTAACCCCTCGAGCCCTTTCCTGGTGTCGGATACGGGTGAGAGGTGTTACATCCTATACATGCCATTATACCAAAATGATTTTACTAAGTATACCAAAAATAAGCTAGTCGATAGTGTGATGATGCTCCAATGATCTCCAACCTTCGCGAGCTTCTGAGTACTATAAAATAGGGGAAAGTAAAACGAAGTAAGCATTACATGCTTAGTAAGTTCGTATAACAAAAACTAAACTTACCAATCTCGTTTATTAAATCTAAACATATAATATCATGTTTTCCATCCATTTGGCATAATTTCCTAAACACATGCATTCAATCAAACATGTTAGTCACAAAATCTTCATATACATCAAGTAAGGATAGATAAGCTCATCATGCAATATTCTTTCAAGACATTATTATTTCATCTCATAATTCTCTCATCACGCCAAGCGTTTTGTCCGTTGAATCATTGAAATTCTGATGGATACTCAAGTAGTACACTCAAGGTGTACTATTCAATAACTCGTCAATTCTTATTCAAGAGTACCCATTAGGGAACTTAATCAAAGAACATACTCTCGAGCCACATATTGTATTACAAGATTACCAGTTCAGGCTAAAGCCTTTATATAATGTATGCTCAAAAGAGCTCAATTAGGATTACCAGTCTAGGCTAAACCCTAATCATAACGTATACCCGAGAGGTATTATATCAGGATTACCCGTTCGGGCTAAATCTTTTCTATAATGAGGTCAATAGGATTACTCGTTCGAGCTAAATCCTGTCCACAACAATTGTAAGACCTCATCCATTTCGGGAAAGCACATATATTCATCGGAATTTAATATTCCATCGAGACTTAACCCTTTTCCATTAGCATTCAAGTAATACATTTCAATATAAGTCACATAACATACAAACACAACATTCAATTAACATAATTACATGCTCGATTAAGTTACATGAACTTACCTCGACACTTGTTTGTGTATAAAATCTACCAATCCGAAACATTTTCTTTTCCTCGATCTAACTTCGAATTTGTGTTGTTCGAATCTATATAAATAGCCTTAATCATCAGTTTCTCATATTTCATACTCATTCAAACTCAATTTACGTTCTAGGTAAAATTACCATTTTGCCCCTAACTTTTCAATATATTCCAATTTCGTCCCTAGACATAGAAAATGAAACTAGTGCAGTTTACTCCCTATTCCAAGCCTAACCAAAATCCCATTACAAAATTTACAGCACATGTGTTCATAAAAATTCAGAATTTTTCATCAAATTTCACAACTTTACATTTTTCTCCCTAAATCATGTTTTCATCAAAAATCACTTTGTAAAAGTTCTTTATCTATCAACAACCTTTCATTTTCGACCATAAATTTTTAATTTTCAGCATATTCATCCATGACCCAAATTTCATACCTTGATAACTTTTCAAATTAATCCTCCAAATAGATAGATTAAGCTATCCCGATTTAAATAATATTAAAATTACTAAAAATGGGATAAGGAAACTTACCCAATTAAGCCATGAAAGTTTCTTCTCTCTCTCTCATAGGGTTTCCATATATTTTATGTTGAAGAAGATGATGAAATAAGATGATATTTTCTTTTCATCTTTTAATTAATTAAATATTTTTCAAATTTCAATTTAATCCTTGCCCTTTTCAAATTTTTCCATGGATGAGTCACCAAAAATCCACATACTTTCTTTAATGGTCTAATTACCATATAAGGACCTCTAGTTTTGAATTCCATAGCTATTTAATCCTTATAGCTACTAGAATCCAACTTTCGCATTTTATGCGATTTAGTCCTTCTCGTAATTAAACACTTAATCGATAAAATTTTCGTATCACAATTTTCACACGACATGTCTATCATAATATGAACCATATAATAAAATAAAAATAAACTTTATTTTCGGATCAAATTTGTGGTCCCTAAACCATTGTTCCGATTTCACTAAAATTGGGCTATTACAACTCTCCCCCTTAAGGATTTTCGTACTGAAAAATCTTACCAGTAAAAAGATTCGGGTATTGCTTCCTCATAGGATCCTTCAATTCCTAGGTAGCCTCCTCCATACCATGTCGTTGCCAAAGAACTTTTACTAAAGCTACCCTTTTATTTCTTAACTCTTTTGTTTCCCGAGCTAAGATTTTGATCAGTTCTTCATTATATGTCATATCAGGTTGAATCTCTACCTCTGTCGGAGAAATAACATGTGAAGGATTGGATCGGTATCGTCGTAGCAGAGACATAGGAAAAATATTATGAATCTGATCAAGTTCTAGTGGTAAAGCTAACTGATATGCAACTGACCCAATTCTTTCTGTAATCTCATATGGTCCAATGAACCGTAGACTTAGTTTTCCTTTACGACCAGACCGGAGAACTTTCTTCCAAGGTGATACTTTCAAGAACACTTTGTCACCGACTTGAAATTCTATTTCTTTTCATTTAAGATCTGCATAGGACTTTTGTCAATCAGAGGCTACTTTCAAACTATCTCGAATTACTTTCACTTTCTCCTCGGTTTCACAGACTAAGTCAACTCCGTGTAACTTTTCCTCACTGAGTTCTATCCAACACAATGGAGTTCTACATTTGCGATCATACAAGACTTCATACGGTGCCATTTTAATTCTAGACTGATAACTGTTAGTATAAGCAAATTCAACCAAAGGAAAATACTTTTCTTAGCTACCTTCAAACTCAAGTATACAAAATCGAAGCATATCTTTCAAGATTTGTATAACACGTTCAGATTGACCATCTGTCTGTGGATGAAATGCAGTGCTAAAGTGTACCTGAGTACCTAAAGCTTCTTGCAATTTGCTCCAAAATCAAGATGTAAACTGAGGGTCTGCATCTAAAATAATGGAGACAGGCACTCCATTCAATCTGACAATCTCAGAGACATATAATTCAGCCATCTGACCAAAGAATAATCCATACATACTGGAATAAAGTGTGCAGACTTTGTCCACAGATCAACAATCACCCAAATGGTATCTTTTTTCTTTGGAGACAGGGGTTATCCAATACAAACTCTATGGTAATTCTTTCCCATTTCCATTCTGGTATCGTACTTGGCTGTAATAGTCCAGAAGGCAACTGATGTTCAACTTTTACTTGTTGACATATCAAACATTTAGATACAAACTCAGAAATATCTCTCATTCCCAGCCACCGGCACATCTTTTTCAGATCATTATATGTTTTATTATTATCAGGATGTATAAACATGTTACCATTATGGGCTTCATTCAGAATCTCCTGCACTAGTTCTAAACTTTTTGGTACACATGCTTTGCCTCTGAATAATAGACAATCATCGGTCCTGATTTGAAATTCTGAGTCAGTAGTCAATTCACTCTGTCTCCATTTTGCTTGCAACTTACTATCATTTTTCTAAGCTTCAGAGATCTACTGCAAAGACGTGGGTCTAGCTTTTAACTCAGCTATAATTGAACCATCATCAGAAAATGACAATCGAGTATTCATTTCTCACAAAGTATACAAATATTTTCTACTTAGAGCATTCGCCACTAAATTGGCTTTTCTCGGATGATAGTCAATAACTAGATCATAATCTTTCAATAACTCAAGCCATCTGCACTGTCTCAACTTCAAATCTTTCTGTGTCATCAATTACTTCAAACTTTTATGATCCGTGAATATATGACATTTTTCACCAAACAAATAATGTCGCCATATTTTCAATGCAAACACTATGGCTACCAATTTAAGATCATGTGTCAGGTAGTTCTTTTCATGCAACTTTAGCTGTCGTGAAACATAGACTACAACTTTACCTTATTGCATCAAAAAACAACCTAAACCATTCAATGATGCATCACTATAAACTATAAATTCCTTACCTGATTCTGGCTGAACTAACATTGGTGCTTCTATCAATAAAGTTTTTAATCTGTCAAAACTCTGCTGGTATTTATTAGTCCACTCAAACTTTACATCTTTCTGCAACAAATGGGTCACCAGAGAAGCTATCATTGAATTTTTTTTTACAAACCTCTGATAATAATAAGCTTATCCTAGAAAACTTTAGACTTCAGACACATTCTTCGGTGGCTTCCAATTAATAATGGCTGAAATTTTATTTGGGCCTACTTTGACACCTTCAGCAGATACTATATGCCTGAGAAAACTAACTTCCCATAGCCAAAATTCACATCTACTAAATTTGGCATACAATTGTTTCTCTCGCAGGGTTTGCAACACTATTCTCAAATGCTTAGCATGTTCATTTTCATCTACGGAGTAAACCAAAATATCATCTATAAATACCATCACAAACCTGTCTAAATATGGGCTAAAAATTCTATTCATGAGATCCATAAACACAGCAGATGCATTTGTCAAACCAAATGGCATTACAAGAAACTCAGAGTGTCCATGCCTAGTTCTAAAAGCTGTTTTTGGCACATCTGAATCTTTTACCCGTAGTTGATAGTAACAAGAACGGAGATCAATCTTTGAAAATACAGTGGCACATTTTAACTAGTCAAACAAGTCATCAATACGAGGGAAAGGATACTTGTTCTTTATGGTGACCTTGTTGAGCTATTTGTAATCAATACACAGCCTCAACGATCCATCCTTTTTCTTCACAAATAGAACCGATGCACCCCAAGGTGAGAAACTAGGTCGAGCAAAACCTCTGTCAATCAATTCTTACAACTGTGTTTTCAACTCTTTCAATTCAGTAGGAGCTATCCTGTAAGGTGCTATGGATATAGGTGTTGTACCCGGAACAAGATCTATAGAGAATTCCACTTCTCTTTCCGGTGGTAAACCAGGTAATTTTCTGGGACTAGATTCAAAAATTCACATACAACTGACACTGACTAAATTTTTTACTCAGATACTTTAGGATCCAACACAGATGCGAGATAAGCATCATAACCCTTTTTGACATATTTCTATGCTGATATTGCTAAAATCACATTAGGTAATCCATCCAGTTTATCATATTCAACATGAAGTAATTCACCACTCTGACTTTTCAATACAATATATTTCTGTTTACAATTCACCACTGCATCATATTGGGTTAACTAATCCATTCCCAAAATCACATTAAATTTATCAAATGGCAATAACATCAAGTTAGCTGAAAAGTAAAAACCTTTTACCATCAACAGATAGTTTTTATAGACTTTATCCACCATAACACACTGCCCAGGGGGTTTGAAACTTTAACCACAAATTTAGTGAATTCAATAGATAAATTCTTAACTGACACTAAGTTTGTGCATGTATGAATGTTTGGAACCAGGATCAATCAAAGCAGTAATATCAGTATCGAGTGGAGAAAATGTACCAGTAATGGCGTTTGACGTTGAGGCATCTTCTCTAGCACGAATAGCAAATGTACTTGCAGGTGCTCGTGCCTAAGGTCTAACTGCTGTATCCTTGGTAGTACCTCGACTACCAACAACATTACTAGGATGATGGGGTGGTCTGCCTCTCGAGACAGGATTACTAGGCTTTGGAGCTGGTTCTACCTCTTTTTCAACTCTTTCTGGACAATCTCTAAGAAAATGGTCAAGTGAACCACATCGAAAACAAGCTCCACTTCTAGATCGACATTCCTCAAGATGAAATTTATTACAATGTTTACATTTCGGGTTGGGATTACCAACACTACCCACACTGGTCACAGATGGAGATGAAGACTTCGAGTTAGAACGTTGAGAGCCTCGCTCTCTTCTAGAATATCCCGTAGAGGTGGTAACACGATCATAATACTTCTTTAAGAAGCAAATGATTGTGACTTACTCATAATTCTTTTTCCAAAAACCCAAGCCTCTCTTTCAGCTTGTTTCTTCTCTTTACTTAATTCTTCAGCATTGTGTGCTTGATCAGCTAACACCGCAAATTCCCTTATTTTGAGAATTTTGATCAATAACTTGATATCTTCATTTAAACCCTCTTCAAAGCGTTTACACATCTCAGCCTCAGTTAGAACCCATTCTCTGACATATTTACTTAGCCGAGCAAACTCTCGTTCATATTCAGATATAGTCGTACTTCCCTGTTTAAGCTCTAAAAATTCTTTCTTTTTCTGATCCATAAATCTCTAACTAACATATTTCTTCCTAAATCAGCTTGGAAGAATTCCCATGTAATGTTTTCTCTTGTTACCACTAAAGTTATAGTATTCTACCAATGATAAGTTGTATCTTTCAATAGAGATACTGCAGATTTCAGACATTCGGTAAGCGTACAAGATAATTCATCAAAAACCTGGATGGTATTTTCTAACCAAAATTCAACCCTTTTTGGATCATCATCTTCTGTAGCTCTAAATTCTTCCACCCCATGCTTTCAAATTTTATCTACTGGAGACTTACCAATTCAAATAGGTTCAACACCCTATGGTACCTCAGGAACCGGTTGAGAAGCAAGTGGAGTTGTCATTGTAAACCAGGGGTTGTTCTCATATACTGTGTAAACCACTCATTCATCATTTGAAAGAAGGCTTGTTTTGCCTCCTCACTTTGGCCTCCAGACACGGGCCTTTCACTACCAAACGTTGATGTAACTCTTTGAACTGAAGCTGAAGCTTTACTTTCAACTTCCTCTGATCCAGCTCTAGCTCGGTTGGATGATATTACTATATGAAAAACACATTTAAAATGATCAAGACTGTCACAAATTATATAATGGCATGTATAGCTAAACTCGTGTTTACTACGTTAAATTTGAGATTGTAGCTCTGATACCACTAAATGTAACACCCCTAACCTGTATACATCGTCTAAACAAAGTTTTGAGCATTACCAAAACTTTCGAAACATTTTACAAATAATTTATGTAAATAACTATTAATTAACTGAGATCATTCAAAACGTCCCTTAATTGGACCCTCGAGGCCCAATGCAAGTATTAAAATCGAGTCGTCACTTAATTGAAACCTCTAAGAATTTTTCGTGAGATTTCAAAAATTTCCCAAGGTGCAGGACTCACACGCGCGTGTAACCCTAGGACACGCCCATGCTATAGGCTGTGTTCGACCCCATATAACTCTCTGATTTGTGCACACGGGCATGCAACACACTCGTGTGCTAGGCTGTTTGGTTAATTAATTCATTTCAAAATTAGGTACAGGTTTCACACGGCCAAGACACACACCCGTGTTCTAGGCCGTGTAGCACACACGGCTGAAACACACGCCCGTGTTTCTGCTCGTGTGCTCAATTTTGAGCATTTTGTTTCTCAAAATTAAGGTGTAGGGGACACATGGCCTAACTACACACCCATGTACCCAGCCATGTGTCACACACGGTCTAGACACATGCTCGTGTGTCTACCCTTCTAGCTTCATTTCTCACCCAAAATCACACCCATGACATGCACTTGTAACAAACATCCAATACCAAACATTCCAAGCATTCAAACTAAGCAAATTCCATCATTCATCATGGCATACCATAGCATGACATTACAAGTATATCAAAACAACCATTACTAGCCATTCCAATGGCTAGATTAAAAGCATCATTATAAAACCACTAATGGTCAAGTTGTCTTATACATGCTATTATACCAAAATGATTTTACTAAGTATACCCAAAACAAGCTAGTTGATACTGTAACGATGCTCCAATAATCTCCAACCTTCTCGAGCTTCCGAGCACTATAAAATAGGGGAAAATAAAACAAGTAAGCATTACATGCTTAATAAGTTCGTATCACGAAAACTAAACTTACCAATCCCTTTTATTAAATCCAAGCATACAATATCATGTTTTCCATCCATTTGGCATAATTTCCTGAACACATGCATTCAATCAAACATGTTAGTCACAAAATCTTCATATACATCAAGTAAGGATAGATGAGCTCATCATGCAATATTCTTTCAAGACATTATTATTTCATCTCGTAATTCTCTCATAATGCCAAGAGTTTTATTCGTTGAATCATTAAAATTCTGATGGATACTCAAGTAGTACTCTCAAAGTGTACGATTCAATAACCCGTCAATTCTTATTCAAGAGTACCCATTAGGGCACTTAATTAAAGAACATACTCTAGAGCCACATACCATATTACAAGATTACCAGTCCAGGCTAACTCCTTTATATAACGTATGCTCAAAAGAGCTCAATTAGGATTACCAGTGTAGGTTAAACCCTAATCATAACGTATAATCAAGAGGTATTATATCAGGATTACCCGTCCGGGCTAAATCCTTTCTATAATAAGGTCAATAAGATTACTCGTCCGAGCTAAATCCTGTCCGCAACAATTTCAGGACCTCATCCATTTCGGGAAAGCACAAATATTCATTGGAATTTAATATTCAATCGGGACTTAACCCTTTTTCACCATTTCAAGCATGAATTAAAATTTCCATTATAGCATTCAAGTAATACATTTCAATATAAGTCACATTACATACAAACACAACATTCAATTAACATAATTACATGCTCGATTAAGTTACACGAACTTACCTTGTCACTTGTTCGTGTATAAAATCTACTAATTCGAAACCTTTTCTTTTCCTTGATCTAACCTCGAATTTATGTTGCCTGGATCTATATAAATAGCTTTAATCATCAATTTCTCATATTTCATACTCATTTGAACTCAATTTATGTTCTAGGAAAAATTACCATTTTGCCTAACTTTTCCATAAATTCCAATTTCATCCCTAGGAACGGAAAATGAAACTAGTGCAATTTACTCCCTATTCCAAGCCTAACCAAAATCCCATTAAAAAATTTACAGCACATGTATTCATAAAAATTCAGAATTTTTCATCAAATTTCACAAATTTACATTTTAGTCCCTAAATCATGTTTTCATCAAAAATCACTTTGTACAAGTTGTTTATCTATCAACAACCTTTCATTTTCTACCATAAATTTTTAATTTTTTAGAATATTCATCCATGACCCAAATTTCATACCTTGATAACTTTTCAAATTAATCCCCCAAATAGATAGATTAAGCTATCCGAGTTTTAAAAATATCAAAATTACTAGCAACGGGACAAGGAAACTTTCCCAATTAAGCCATGAAAGTTTCTTCTCTCTCTTCTAGGGTTTCTATGTATTTTAGGTTGAAGAAGATGAGAAATTAAGATGATATTTTCTTTTAATTAATTAAATATTTTTCAAATTCTAATTTAGTCCTTGCCCTTTTCAAATTTTTCCATGGATGTGTCACCAAAAATCTACATAGTTTTCTTTAATGGTCTAATTACCATATAAGGACCTCTAGTTTTGAATTACATAGCTATTTAATCCTTATAGCTACTAGAATCCAACTTTTGCATTTTATGCGATTTAGTCCTTCTCGTAATTAAACACTTAATTGATAAAATTTTCGTATCACAATTTTCATACAACATGTCTATCATAATACAGACCATATAATAAAATAAAATAAAAACTTTATTTTCGAAATGGATTTGTGGTCTTGAAACTACTATACTAATTTCACTGAAATTGGGTTGTTACAAAAATATCCATGTCCAACATTATCAGACCATCATGATGAATACCTTTACTAACACATGAACACACAATTCTTTTCAAACCTTATTCATTTATTTTAAAGATATTACTTAACCCTTAATCTTGAGCATATCAATACCTTATCATAGTCACACGTTACTTCATAATCAACAGAATTTATCCATAATTTACCATAAGGATAAATATACAAATGTTACAAGACATACATGACAGAACATACCACAAGGTCATATATTTACTATCTCAGTAGATTTTTACATAAATCCATGTATCGTCATTAGCCAATTCGATTTCCATACTCTGAAAGCTTTACCATGAATATTCAAACAGACATATCATGTTATGGGTCTTAACCACATAGTCTTACATACATTCATGTATTGTGTTCTGCCAATCCAGTCTTCATCTTATTGGAGGCTACACCATGAAAGTTTCCAAATCATACCAAGTTGTCATGGGCCTCTACCTCATGGACTTACACTTGATTTCAACACGTGGCATGCCAGTCTGGTTAGCAATATAACTGTCCTACCAGAGGCTTCACAATAGAATGTTAGCTCAACATTTACTTACCCAGATGATCACCTCTTTACTGGGTTGTACATCTTGTATACCAGACCTTACCTGTGTGCTTATCAAACATCATTCCTTTAACTAAACTCATACCTTACCAGTTTCTGTAAACATAATCACCCCATTTATGCATGTAAATAAATAAATTTCTTATTTGAAAAATTCATGTAAAAGAGTTAGGACGAAGACTCACTTACACTCACCCACAGTAAATTGAAGCTCCAGACCTAATCATCCATATAAAGCAGTAATAGCTAATGCTTTCAGAACAAAGAAACACCATTAAAAACTTATTCTTATAATTTACCATCATCTCAAGCACTTACAACCGCCATGTAAAGCCTTATACTTGCATTGTAACACCCTAGTTTGGCATGTTCTAAGTTTTTGCGCGTACCCTAAAAGTAATCTATGTAGCATAGTTCTACCCACCAATTGTTTCTTGTGGCATATAGATTTGAACACATAACCAAAGTCTGGATATTAAGTAAGGATTAATCTAAGAAAGTGGATTCGTAAGTGAGAAGCATCGGGTAAGAAAAATTTGTAAGTTAGATTAACGCCATGGGCGATGTCCACCAAGTTTGTTTAAGTTACCATGTTGATCATGTTGTAAGTATTCAAGATAAGAGTATAAGGAAATTTAGTTAGAAGTCAACTGGATTGAGTATTAGAGTAGCTAAAATATTGGACCTTCACTTATGTTCTTTTTAGAGGTTGTAGGCCATTATAGGGACAATTCTAAAAAAAGGTGACACGTGTCAAGTTTCAATAGAGACTTAGGCTGTATATACATTTGTATTCAAGATGACCGTGGGGGGAGTTATCTTCTTTATTTTTCAAAAAGTGCTGCTATTTGATTCTTAAGGAATTACAAGTATTTCTTCCTTAAGCTAGAAGTTGCGAATCTGGGTTATTATGGGAAGATGCTTTGTGTCTAGGTAAGTCTTATGACTCTGCATGTTATGTTATGAAAGACTAAGCCTATAAGGGTGCATGAACAGTAAGATAAAGAAGTAAATATTTGCATGAGGTTATCTGGGTTTGAGATGATAGTAAAGCTTTTATGAATGAGATTTAATGGTGTCTCTATGTTTTATAAGTAGTCGTCGTTGTAGTTTCATGTTAAATGTTGAATCTAGAGTTCAAACTGCTATTCATGGATGTCAGGTGAGTCTCTAAATTGGCTTTTGCCTGGTACTATTCATACCTTGATGTTCATAGAACTAATCGAAAGTTGATGCCAAGATCATGAAAGGTATAGTAGGTAAGGTAAGTGATTCCTAAAGGATATCTATGATTAAGTGAATATTGTTGAGAATAATATGTAAGATTGGTACAGAGTCTAATGAGTTCAAGTGTGTGTTGAATGTTGCATGAATAATGTAAGGTAAATCATAGTTTTACTTGAATGTCTAAAATACATGTTATAAGATGGGTGTTATATTGGTTGCTTATTGTAGACTAAGAAGATTAGGCTTAGTTTGATTGGATGCATGAATTGCCTTCAAGAAAATATATTTTGAAACCAAGCTCTAACATTTGTTGCGAACTTAAAGATACATGTGACACAAATTTAGCCTGAATTAGTAATCTGTTATCATTTTAAATGTTTATCCTGGACTGGTGACCTTACATATATGTTAAGCCACAAATGGAACCTTTTGAAAAGAACTAAAAGATGGTGATTTTCCAATGGGGTTCTTTACGTGTCTGAAGAAGATGATGGACAAATCTCATGAAAGGTAAGTTTAGGCAAATCCATGTTGTAAACACATAAAAAAAAGAATAGCCTTTGTGGTGAAGTCTAAAAGAATAGCTTTTGTAGAGTATTATAAAAGAATAGCCTTTGTGGCGATGTTTGAAAGAATAACCTTTATGGCGTATTACAAAAGAATATCTTTTGTGGCGAACTCTAGATGATGGACTATCCTTGTGGCGTGTCTTAATAGGATTCCTAATGAAGAAGTTTGAAGGAGGTTTTTTGTGGCATACCATGATAAGGCCTTCATGGCCCATTCTGATAGATTTCTTCTGGTGGCGAATTTTGTATGGCTCTTAAATAAAATCAGAGGAATCTATAAGGATAAAATATATCTATGGACTACATGATAAAGTACTATACAAGACTTGAAGAGATATAAAGAAGTAATGAGTTAGTATTGAAAATGTATTCTGATTAAGGACATGAAAATATATCTGTGATCTGCGTCTGTGTTTCTTCTTGAATCGTTATGAAGTAATGCCTTAGTGATTGAAGGATGAAATTGCTGTAATGAAGACATTTTGTTGAGAAAAGGAAATTTTTTAAAGTCAAGTATAGTAATGGACAAGTGAAAAGGAATAAAACTTGAGGAAGCATTCACTAGAGACAAGGTTGAAGGTTAAGAACAATAAAACCGCTTATATAGGTTATCAATTATGATATGCAAATATGACTCTGGTAAATTATGTTTTCTTTTAAGTTCTTATGAACTTATTTGTGTGTTATATTGCAGGTAAATTGGTATAGGTCTACACTAGGAGGAGTGATGCCAAGACTACACCAAAGAAATGACCTATCGAGTTATTATACATACTGAGTGAGTTTGGCAGCGTGTCCAAAGACTAAAATGTTCTTTAGAAATCCATACTTTAGGGTATATACAATTGATTAGGATCTCAATTTAGATATTATTGTAATTTAATTACCACATGCTATAGTTGTTTTTACTCGTTGGATATACTTATGTATTTTTGTTTGAAATTTTGTAATTAAATAAGTTGTAATTATCTGTAGATTGCATAAGTAGATTAAGCTTGTGTATGTGTTTTCATAGTAATACCCAAGATTTGGATCCAGTTAATTGGATCGGGTTGAGGGCGTTACAATTTTGGTATCAAAGTACAGTTTAGCCGATTCTTAGACTTGATGAAATGAAAAAGCCCTGTATGCTTAATACTCATAACCTGGCAGAGTTCTTTAGGTATGTTGAAATTATCTCATCATGTGATAGATGTATTAATAATGGATAAATGAAGAGAAATAATGATGAAGTAAGAAGACAAAAGAAAGGTAAATGATCATTTCATTGCTAAAGATAAAATGTATTTCCAAGATAATAAAGAAATTAAAGAATAAGATTTCATAAAGGAAAGATTCATTAAAAGTATGACGACCATTACAATAATTTCTATCGGGAAAGTACAAAAAGAAAAAACCCCAAAAAAGAAGACTTAGTTCTCTTCTCTAAATCGATGATCTATTGGTTCATCCAGGACTTCTTTAGTTTGTTCCACGCCTCTAAGAACTTTCTCCAAATCGATTGAGCCCTCAAAATTTTCTACCTTAGGCATACTAGTAATAAAGAAACCAATATATCCTTAAGAAAATCAAAATCCACTTGGCTCAAATTTATTGGACCAGCTACCACTTGAGTGTGGAGGACTATGTTAGACATCAGTTCTAACGGTGCCTCAACTAAACTCTTTGTTGTGTCTTCCTGGTATCTTTGGAAGGCTTCATCATTGGACTGGTGAAGATTATCCAACTTAGCCTTATAATGCAACTCTTAGTATTTGAGTTGTTCCTTTAAGGAGTATTCACTCTCCTCTAATGATTTGACCTTTCTTTCCAATTGCTTGCACTTATCCTCTGTGTCTTTATCTTTGAGCTTCCAAGCCATAATACAAGAGTCGAGATGCTCGAGCTTGCTTCTTTGGATCTTGATATTGTAGCATAACTCATCTATTGTCTTACCTTTATATTTATTCAACTCTTCCAAGTTTGTAACCTTGGCATTATGGTAATTATTGAACTCTTAAAGGATTCCAATCCACAATTCAGCCTCTACAGATAGAGCCTGGAGAGGTTTAGCCATTTCTAAAATAGGAGATGAATCTGAATTGGATGTAAGGTAGGAATGAATAGCCTTTTTCATCTGAGGAGGTATCATGTTATATTGACTTTGGAAAATAAAATAAAAAGAAACAGAGGGTGGCACTGAAGCATATAAGCCATGCCATGGAAAGAATTCCCTCCTCTCTATAGAAGGGAATTGTTGTGGATGAGGGTTAGTAGAGATCACAGATGGATCCAACGAAAATGTTTCTATTGAGATATCAACACAGGAATAACCCTGGTCTGGAACAGGGATGTCTAAGGAAGGGGCGGACTCTAAGGGTATTCATGGCACAACAGACAAAGATGGAGCTGAAGGAGAAGGAACTTTTGGATATAGAAGTGCCTTTTTAATTTTACGCCACTTTGGCTAAGGGAGTTCATCTCTTCAGCAACTAGAATGTCTTCACTTGCTCTAGACCTTTTCTGATATTTCTTCATAACTGGTTTCTTAGAGGAAATAGTTGTGATTTTCCTTAGCACGAGACTTTTCCAAAATAACCTTAATGTCCATACTCGGTGCTTGGATGATTGAAGTGTGAGATTTTGGATTGGGTTTTGCACCATCAACGCAAGTATTAGCCTCACCTAAAGAGGAAGAAAAAGAGTAAAGAATACCATGAGTGATACACCAATTTCGAGAATGTATGCCACAGAATTCATAAAAATAAAATGGAGGTTCTTCTGTGTGCCCAGTTAAGATCTATGCCAAGATAGTGTTGCCATTGAAAAACCAAGCTTCTAAAGTAGAAGGTATATGGTAGTTTTCTAGCCAACTAATGTGGTTTGTACTTCGTCAACCATTAGGACTTTGGTTTAGTAGACAATATTGGAAAATATTTCAAACTGTAACCAATTCCACTAACTCAAGAATATTGATCTGCCATGAATTACATTACTATTTACATCCTTTTTACACATAACTTTAGCTTGTTAAATAGTTAAATCAAAGCATCCTAGTATATATTTAGGTTTACATATTTAAAGTAGTAATTTATGCTTTCTAGTATTTTTATTACATTTCATATATCTAGATAAGGTTACATGAGCTTGTAGGTCAAGTCGGGAGCTAAAGATGCTTATTCGGGCCAAAACTGATGCTTATGTCTCGACACAAAGATACTTAAGTCTCAACATTGAAGAAAGAAGCTAAAAACAAGTTTTGGAGTGAAATTGGCCTCAATGTCGTGATACGACCCTTTCGTGTCGTGACATACCCCCCTGTGGTTCGTTGCAACACCGTAGACCTGTGTTGCAACCAAGCCCCTGCGCAACCTAAAAATACTTTCACATTTTAATTTTTTTAAGAAAATTAGGAGTACTTGTCCTAAGTCGAACTCTAAGGACTTCAAGAATATTTTAGGCACTTTAATATTCCAAGTTTAGCCTATATAAAGGCCATTGTAATCAATTTAAACACAAAATTTTAAGGGAGGCAGAAAATATACTTAAGGTTTTTATTTCATTCTTAGTTTTAACTTAAGGTATTTTATGTGCTTGTAATCGAAAGATCCTATTCTGAAGTGAAACTCTCACGAGTGGAGATTGTTCCAAAGCCATGTTTTCATTGATAAATCCATGAGTATCTCTTTTCTTTTATTCTATTCCTCATACCTCTTTCTTTAATATTGTTTAATTGAATGTTTATGTAAATATTAGAATCAATTTATTCTTCATACATAGCTCACATGGTTTCAACTATTCTAATCTTATTAATTGATTGAAGGATAAGAGTTTCTTAGCAGATCAGTTGTTTGGGAGAGGAAAAACTTAAACTCTAAGCTTGACGATCTTAAGAAGTCATTTAGGTGGTAATTAACCCAAGATTGGTATGGCCTATCTGCGAACACCTTAACTCTGAACTAGTCTGGACTGTGAGGTCAGAAGATAAGTAGTCATTTTTGACTCGTTATTTAGTGGAAGATTGGAAGATCCTGTTAGGTTATCGACTAGTTGATTGATTAGAACATTGCATCAACAATTAATTAGGTAAAACAATTAGATCTAGGCTAAAGGAACTCACGTAGTGGAAACAAGGGATAGGAGAAACTGATACATGAACTTAGGAGTAGATTTAGATTTAATTCAATTTATTTAGTTTTTTATTATTATCATCTTACTTCTTGATTGACACTACTAATTTGTGACTCGAGTAGATTAGTAATTATTTTTGGTAATTGGCTTAATAACAATTATCCTCAAACTACAATCCCTTGGCAATCCTCGAAATACTTACTAAGTGTTTTGTTGTAAAAAAACTATATTACAACCTAACCCGTATACTTGCAGACACCGCCTCAAATCTATACTTTAATTGTAGTATTCACACTCTAAATGTTGGTACGTCCAAAGGCGGTCAAATATGCCCCTTGTTTAGATGTTTGAACTGCTTGTTAGCAACCTTAGATCAACAGGTAGACTTTGAGAACAAATGGATTCTTTAGGAAATGATTAACAGGTGGGAATGCCAAAACCACTATCAAGCTTGCAAACAACCCTTATGAACTGTTACATTGGAAAGGCTATTTTGAATGATAGGTTCATAGCCTTGTCAAACATTAAAGTGGGCATACCTTGCACTAGCCTCTTGTCTTATAACCTTCAACTGATAGAACTTCTAAAAAAACCCTAGGAGGGTTGGTTCATTTCTTGGTAGCAATAGATGAAATAGGCTATTAGAGTCCACCAGGATAACGCTGATAGCTATCCCGATGCAATACCATACTTAGTCAAAACTGAGAAAAATAAGGGATGTAAGGGTAAGTGGAATCCAACCTCTAATATAATGAGGGGAAGGATGAAACTTTGGGTGTTGTCACTCAAACGACACCTTGGTGGTTTTCAACATTTTAAGCAAAATTTGGGCAATGGAAGCCTCGGGCTACTAAAAAAGGTGTGCTTGTTCTTATAAGGTGTTACATTTATAACTGGGAGTGGAAACTCGTGGAAGAGTATTCTCAAGTTCATATTTGGGGATTTATTTTATATTTGCATTATTTGAAGTTTTAATCTACTTAATAATGTTTTGTTGAAAATGCATGAAAGATTGATTTTCAACAAAAATATGATTTTAATACAATTTTTCCGTTAATCTTTACAAATGAAACTCTAATAATGCTTGATGATTTTGAAATTAATAGGATTTTTCTTGAAACAAAGCAAATAATTGAGATCACTTGTGACAGCCCAAAATTTACCCTAGTCGGGAAGTGGTTTCGGAACCACAAAACCGAGTTATGAAGATAATTAATTGTTATATTCTATGTTTATTATGTGTGTGCATGCATATGTGGAAGTTTCATGCCTTAATTTTGCCAATTGCATGAGGAATTATTAAATAGGGATCAACATGAGACATGGTGAAAAATGATAGGCTAATTTTAAAGGGGCTTATTAGTGCATGTCAACACAAAGGTGGACTTGCATGTCAAATTGCCCAATTTTCCTTATAGTGGCCGGCCAAGGTGGGTTGATGATGGGCAAAATATTTGTTGAAATTGATATTGGGTTATGGGATTTAATAAATAAAAGAAAAGAATGAAAATGTGATGAAAAAAAAAGGGGCTTCATTCTTGTCTTCTTGGCCGAATTGAAGGAAGGAATAGGGGCAAAGAACTTTCGACCATTTGAATGTTTAATAAGGTTAGTATATTGTGTTAAAATTGTGAAATTTTAGCTTGTTTTAGGTTAATTATCATGGTTCTTACTTAGACCATGCTAAATTTTTTTTTTAAACTTTGATGGATGGATGGACCATTCGGCTATGGCTATTAAAGAAGGAATTTGATTATTTCCTTTAAGTTTTGATGGATAAAGAAACAAAAGGTTATAGATGGAAGAAGTTAATGTGTTAAGAGATTATATGAAACTTATTCATGTTTATATATGTTATATGCATTGAAAATGGTTGGTGATTTTGGAAGTGATTAGATTGAATCGGCCATGGTATATCCATAAACCCGATTTATGCTTGTTATGTGGTGGAAATTAAGGGTTAAATGTATGAAATTTGATGTATATTAACTATAGGTAATCACATACGTAAGGTCAAATTTAATTTGGTATATTCGGCCATATAGGTGTATATGTTTGTGATACTATTTTTGTTAACTCTTGATAACCGATTGAAGGAGTAATATTGGCTTATAAGGTTGAGTTGATTCATGATGTTGTATATTAGAATCAAAAATACTCAAGACTAGGTTACCATAATAGCGATAATGCATTCGGCCTTGAAGCATTAATCGAATATGGTTAAGGTTTTGATATTTTGAACAAGGATAATTGTGAAATGGAGTGAAAACCGTTAAATTATACATAAGTATCCAGCAAGAAAATTAAACCACTAAATGTGTTTATTGTAGATCAAGACATCAAAGGGAGAGAATCAAGCAAAGGCAAAGAAAAGATCATCGAGTAGCCGAGTTGGAACCGTCTTACCCAACATAAAGTAAGTCATTAAGCATATAGTTGGTATTAATTCAAATGGTCATAACGTTTATGTAATGATGCTGAATGGAATGAATAAATATATATATGCATGTACGTATGTGATGATGAAAGTGTTGAATAAAAAGAAAAGAGGTGAGACGTATTGAGTTGTTGATCTCGGCACTAAATGTGCGGGTATAAACATTTATGACCATGAGATTGGCGCTATGTGTGCGGGTTTAAATTGTGCAGCACTAAGTGTGCGAATTGACTATGTAGCACTAAGTGTGCGAGTTTGACTATGTAGCACTAAGTGTGCGAGTTGACTATGTAGCACTAAGTGTGCGAGTTTGATTATGTAGCACTAAGTGTGCGAGTTGATTATATAGCACTGAGTGTGCGGACTTAATATATATTCTTGAATCATTATGGACACTAAGTGTGCGACGCTATTGAGTCGATCACGGACAGCGGATCGGGTAAGTATCTTGAGTTCATGGCTAATAGGTGCTATGTTTATAGTTGGAGTTGAGCTTGGTAAGTTGAACCTATGTGACAAATATACTTGAAGTCACGTACATAAGATTTATCGTGGAATGGGTGAAAGGCCGTTTAGTTGTATGATTGTAACGAAAATGAAATGATTTATGAAAATGCCTCGAATATTCTATTGATGAGTATATGGAATGTGGATGCATGATTTGGTATGAGATTGAACCGATAGGTCGGAGGAACTATGGTATGGTTCGGTATGGATGGAGTAACTAGCCTCGTTCCATTTTGTTTCCTCTTGTGATAATGTTATTAATGGATGGTAGTGTATTGCTTATGACTTACTGAGTTATAAACTCACTCGGTGTTTCCTTGTCACCTATTCTAGGTTTCTTGGACTCGTCTCTTTTTGCGTGGTTGGGCCGTCATCGAAGTCATCACACCGGATAGCAAGTTTTGGTACTTTCTTCTTAGTTGGCTTAGGAGAACATTTCGGCATGTATAGGCTATTATGTTGTGTTTGAACTTTGGTATGTAATCTTTTAGCCATGCGAAAATGGCATAAATGTTCGGTTGGGTTTGGATTCATAACGTTAGGTCGCAAATCTTGATAATTCGACCTTTTTATGCCATACGTCATGGTTGATTATTTTGGTGTTAAAATTCATGATATGGCAATAGTGTAGTAGGGGGAAGTTTGACAATGATTAGCCTTTGGCATGGTTAGTCATGATCATAATTTGTGATATGCATGATGAATTATTAGTTAGATCAAGGAGTAATCACGAAGTGGGCATAGTTGCTTTCGTAACAGATGCTGGCAGCAGCAGTGACATGAGATTGAAAAATCACAAAAAAAATAGTAGGAGTGGAATTAATTGATGAATAAATTATGTAATCGAAGTTAGATGAGTCTATTTTCATATAGAAGTAACGAAAAGATTATATGGACAGTATGTTAAGAGATAATCAGGTTCTCGTGGGACAGGGCCAGAACGGTTTCTGGATTCCCTGCTCCGACTTTGGAAATTCATTATAAATTAACCAGAGATAATTAGGAGTCATACCATATATGTATAGATTCCTCTCTGAGTCTAGTTTCTATAGAAACAAACGTCATCAGCATGGAAGTTCTGTACAGGGAGATATCCAGGTCGTAATGCGCAAAGGTCAGTGTAGTCGACCCCAGTAACATGGGAGACTTTTACTAATAAACTGTACTAATTGGCCCGACCAAAAATTCTAGAAAAAAATATGTAGATTGGAATATGAGTCTAGTTTCAGGGAAAATTCACGGAACTGGATTTCGAGTTCCAGAGCTCAAGATATGATTTTTAAAGCGACTAGTATGCAGATTGACAGCTTGTCTGGAAAAATTTTAATAAGTGGTTTGAAGTCTGTTAACACCTCGTGTTCGACTCCAGCGACGGTCTCGGGTTCGGGGTGTTACATCACTAGTCTTAAATAAAAATAAAATTGGTTTTAAAGAGTGATTTAAAATAGGAACATTTTTTCGTGTCATACCAATGACCAATGTAAGTTCAAGATTCGACCATAATCTCTAGGTTGGGTTTAAGAGGTTACACAAATATTAAACGTGCTGTGTACTTCAAGTGTAATAGGTCTAGTTGTAATATTTATATAAAGCATACAATGGAACACCTTACGAAGTATTTCAAGGATCAAACCCATAGAAGATCGATGATAAAATTGAATTTAAAGTAACAAATATGCAAATAGGAAGTCTAAATGGTTATTATCTAACAACTGATAGTACGATAAAACATAAATTGGAGTTATTATGCTAAAAACTATATTTAGTGACCTAAGTGTAAAGATTTCAAATATTTTAAAAGAGATAATAAAAAATGATGGTTTATTAATTTCTGTGTTGACAATTAACTCTCAGATTAAGGAATTTAATAAAATAATTTTCTAATCAGATTAATTAATAGCTCTAGGTCTATAATTTACCCAATTTGTGATTTAGTCTAATTAATCTCTTGATCTAATTTAAACTAAACGAGGACAATTGAATTGTTACCCGATAAGTTCTCCTTTTGACCTTACTTATCTAAATTTTTACCTATAGTTTTCAATTCTAAGTTTTTATTTCTATTCAATTGAGTTTGAATTATTCAATTTAGTTAGTAATCCTTAAGAAAATTATTCAACAATCAATTAACCAACTACCCAAGAAAAATTAGTTCATGCTCATCTTAATCAACCAATGCCCAATTAATCTTATGTTCATTTAAATAGTTAAATAAAATGAAAATTAAAAGGTTTAGAATTGCTCAAAATTTTGTTTTGATGAAGTCCTTGATTTGTTGATTATGATGAAGTGAAAACAAAAGATTACTCATTTCGATTGTTTGATTCCATAAGTCAAGGGTCTAGTGTCGCGACATCCCTGGCAGTATCAAAGTTTCTTCATGTTTTTGCCTTAGTCATCTCCTACACAAGCTAGAATTAATTGTTAGATCTTTGAAAGGCGAGATTTTCTCATTTTTGTCACAGAAAATACTAAAAGTACACAAACTAACTACTAATATAAAAACCTTATAAGTATTAAAAATAAAAAAAATAAATCCATAAAATGCTTAATCACAAGCTCTCTAAATGTTAAAAAAGACTTAACACTACAGCAAAATTGACTTTTAGCGGCATTTTTTTAGGCCTTTAGCGGCGCTAAACTATTTGCAGCATTTTTACAAGCGCCGCAAAAAACGCCGCTATAGATAACACAGCTAAATTTTGTGGTGTTTATTTTAAAAAATGCCACTAAAGTCATGGCATGGCCTTTAGCGACGCTTTTCCCACAAACGCCGCTAAAAGTCATGAAATTTAAAAAATATATATTATAAAATATTATAAAAGGTCATGAAAAATATAAAAAATTAAAATTCATTATCAAATTAAAATAAAAATAAAAATATAGAATCAAAACTAAAATAAATAATAAAAATTAGATTAAATATAAATATAAATAAAATACAACAAGTCTTTTACTAACAGCAAGTCCAAATACATCATCTTGTTTGCGAACCTAAACAACACTGAAAATGCAAAGGTCTTTTATAAAAGACAAATTGCTAAGTTTTGAACCAGGAATTCTAATACCTCTGAGGACAATGCAAAGTTTAAAGCTTCATAAAGGACACTCTAATCAGGACAAGATGCCAATGAACCTACAAACAAAGGGGGAAAAATATTATAGATTTGAATAGTCTGAAAGTGTCTAAAGGATTTTTGTACACTATTCCAGTCTATTAATGCAGAAGTCGTTGAAAAGGCTGTGCACAATATGTACCTACAACATACAAAATAATGTAACGTGAAACCCAAATCTGTTAACTACAAAATTGTAGGAAAAGAGAGAACAGCTTAATATTTCGGTTAATTTGGTTGGTTTTTGTTAACTAAGCAAAATTAGCCTTGAACATTTTTTCAATGGATAATTCTACATATCCAATCAAAATATCAGAACAAATCAAAATCTAGAAGCACAATACAATGAAGATATTAATCACCATCAGATGTTAAATTAACACATACTAAAAGCTCAAAACAAATAAAATGAAGGTATAAAAACTTAACAGGACTAATCCTAACTAATAACCAAAATAACATTCAAATATCAAATTTTCTTAAAATCTCTTCTGTTAACCAAACTGAATTTTTTATGGTTAACCAAAAAACCGAATTTGGTCAGTTAATTTAGCTAAATATAAAAGAATATTAGCAACAAATTATAAATTGAATTTCAGGACCATGTCAAATTTTCCTAGAAAACTTCTAGTCAATAAAAATTTTGAGAAAGTAGTCCAAAAACTCCAACACTCAAATAAACAACATATGAAAACTACATACAAATTGTTTAAGACAAGGATTGATGTATAAGTATCTTAACCTCAGTTTTCCTCAAGTAACCAAGTTACATACACTCAACACCTCAAACAGATTATGAAGGTATAACCTTGTAATGACTTACCTTGATTGCAGCACCAAAACATGACTCAGCAGTTGTACTACTCTGAAACATTGTTGGGATGTTTTCAAGCAATAGTTCTAAATGCTGGAGGCACTGAATCCTCGGAACAAAAAAAACCAAGTCAGTACAAAATACTCAAGAGGCCTTAAATATGACATCATAGTAAATTAATAATTAAGAAACTCCAACTGGTATAAGAAAAAAATTCATATATTAAGAACTAGCCTCGGAAAGCTAGACGATAACATCTGTTTCAAGAGGGGTATAGATAAGCATCAATGGCTGCAAAATTTAAGACATCAAAATCAGCTAACATTTTCAGGAAGTTCTTCAATAGATAAAATCAGAGAAAAAGATAGTATAAAAATTAAATGCAAAGATTTCTCAACATCCAAAATCCTTATACCAAATAATGAATAGATATACACACATGCCCCAATCGAAAGAGAAGTAATAACCTAGAAAACTTACATGAGGCAATTCAACATTTTAGGAGCAACGCCTTTATCAATACGATATTCACCATTAATGAGGTAATCAGGTTCCTTCATAACAGGGAAAACTCCACCTCTGATTCTCACCATCCACAAAAATCTATTTCCCAATAAATATTTCTATATTCAGTCCATTATTTCTATTTTTAGGATTCATTAACTCAAATACTACTTTCTGCACTTTAAATTTTATTATATTTCCTCATGTCTGTACAATTTGAAAAATAAATAAATCTGTCAAAGGATAGAGGAAGTAATACTTGGTAAGAATGAATTCAGTGATGAAATGGCACTGAAACACCCTCAACTGGCATGCTAATACAAAAGAATAAATTCAAGACTCTAAAACCCACCTAATCAACCAAGTATAAATTGAAGAGCTTCTTTGAATAGCAGTTTGAATGTCATCGTCAGTCAAGCCTTCACATGGATCAACCTCCTGTACAACAATAAGTTAACCACAAACTCAAAACCAGCATCAAGCAAAAGTATTTGCATAAAGGCTCTTGTTCAGAGGCACGTCTTAGCAATTCTAGAGTTGCAATGTAAAACTAATGTCTGTGTTTTACATGAAACAGTGCCATGACAAAAGTTAGAAAGTTCTATTTTATTGCAGAAAAAAAGGGAAGGTGAGAAATTAACATCATGAAACCAGATAACCACTTATATTGATCAGGTTTTGGCATCTTTATTTTAAGCATCCTGTCCTTGAAGACAACTTATGCACAATCACATTGGCGAGTAAAATACACTCACCACTAGAAACAACAGAAATATTAATGATAAAAGATAGTAACTAATGACCAACAGTTTGTACAATGACGTCAATATTAATAATTAACTGATGACCAACTTTGTACAATGATATGATGAACCACCCTTCAACAAATCTTATGAGCATGGAGGCTAATAAATACACGGATAGGATATGTAAATATTTATATGAAGTGAGGGAAAAGTAGCCGAAGGTTCATAGGCAGCTGAATATTTATAGCTAGAACAAAGCATTGACATTTGAAATTGAGTTATATTCCATAAAGTTTATGAAAACTTCATCTTGCAAATACTTTACCTGGTTCAGCTTCTTCGCCAACTGACAATTGTTGCCCATAAAACATACATGAAAAAAACATGAAACCATTGGCTTAAGTTTATGAAGCCAGTTTCTCCACAGTCTACATGGCCAATATGGATTCCAGTTTTTATTCTCCTCCACCTAAACATGTTACGTCCTGATGTACTGCCTTTTACTCTGAGCTGTCTCATGTTATACATACTACAACTCAATAACCTCCTTTTTCTACCCAAATTTATTTTTCCCAAAATAATATTTATTAATTAATTAAAAAAATTCTTTATACTTTTTTTTTATATATTTTTTGTTCCACAGTGGTCCATTATTAGTTTTGATTGGCAATTTTAAAATTTCTTTTGTTGAGACGAGGACACCAAATGACAGAAACTGCATTGCAGTGGCAATGTAGCATCTAAATAGTGTGATGTCTAAAACAACATGATATAAAACATGAGACACCAAGAAAAAAACATGAAGAAAACACCCACACAACATGAATACTCAAACATGCCAAAATCTATATAAAAACAAATAATTTAACTTGTCAAAAGGCATACCAATATAAAATAACTTAAAAACAGTTATGACACTAGAAAATATATGAAACACAACACGGATTGCCAAGACTCCTAAGTTGAACATCAAACCATTGCAAATGTAACGAATGAAAAAGGTAAGAAGTTCAATGGTAGATTCCTGATGTTCACAGGTTCCACATTTCAATTACTAACAAGAAAATTTCAATTCCAAGACTACAAATATTTTTATCAACAACAATTACTTTTCACAGAATCTTTATGTACTGAAATGCTAGAGGCAGGTGAATTCATTCTTTCAAAGATGATAAAGCGCATAAACCTTCTATCAGCGATAGACTAATGGATAATAAGCAAATTACCGAAATCATCTACTGCAGCTCCTTTATCCCAGGAAAGGAAGAGAGGATTGCAATAAGATCATCACCATATCCGATAGAATCTATCATATTTAAGCAAAGAAAGTAAGAATAAATGAGTAAATGACTGGGTGACACTGTAAAATACCACAAGGTGAAATGTATTGAAAGATGGCAAAGACATACCACCATCCTCTCGTAGAATTTTTATGACCTCCCTGGATACATCAGACTGTAAAACAGTGATCGGAATTAGACATAATCCAGATTGATTGATCATATAAACATAAGCATACAAGAAAACTAAAAAGACAAGTAGGGTGAACCATGAAATAAACCCTCATTTCCATTTGTTAACATGCAGAAGCCACATCATAATTCCTGTTAAGTTGAGATTTATACCGCAATCAGAATTTTGCAGCCTAGTTGTTCGATGTAGCAAAGCACCTGGCCTTCCTTTACTATTTGCTTCTGTTGCATAAATAAAAGCAACAATTGAGACTTTGAGAGTACAAAGGAACCAATGGAACACACTAGAGATGGCTTCCAAGCCAATGGTTTCATGTATGATCAAAGTAGAGATCATCAAGAAGCAAAACTATGATAACTTTGTGGAGAGAAAGATATAACCCAAAGGATTTTATGTGAAAGAAAAAAAATAGCAGAGGCACCTCTAGAAACTAGAAATTTCAAATGTCACCCAATTAAAATGTTTCTCGCTTCAATGTTTTATCTTACAATTCTAATAAACCTTACAAGCAGTTTGAAAAGGGGAAAAATGATAATAAAAGTGCTAACTTCTGCTCTTCTCAATCATAACAAGCAAGACAGAACCTGAATCTCCCTGCGAATCTCAGAGAAGTCATAGAAGCGCTTGCCAGGCAAGTGAAGAAACTCGCCATACTCTTCATCAGAACCATCAGGTTTACACTTGGTCTGGAGAAACTGAAGCACAAGAGGGCGATGTATGCATATATCGGAACCACGAGGCAAGAAATCACGGCCAACAATTGACTCTAGCACACTGGACTTGCCACTGCTCTTGCTTCCAACCACCGCCATCTGCGGCAACTCTATAGTGGACTGGCTACCAAGTTTAGCGAATATGTCTTATAGCTTGTTCACTAGCGGTATAACGGAAGTTCCCAACGGCGACGCAGATGATTGAGGCGGCGCCAATGCTGCTGCTGCTTCTTCAGCCATTGACTTAAATGATTAACGGATTCAAGCTTAGAAAGTGAGGGAATAGTGTAGCCGCTAGGGTTTTTTCTTTTTCTATTCGAGAAGTGAAGTAGAGAAGGGTACATAAACTCCATTACTTCTTTGATCATTGCTTCTACTAATTTCAGGTGAAATTTTAGGATTTCTTTGGGGAGGGGGGAAGGAACCGATTTTGGGAAAAAGAAAGGAGGGAAAAAGAATAGATTTCAGGTAAAATTTTGGGATTTCGGGGGGAAAGGGGAACCGATTTTGGGAAAAAATTTAAGGCATTTTGGGGTAATAAAAAGACACTGTTTTGTGTAAGATTTTTTAACGCGTATTTTATAAAAAAACACCGCTACCTGTTCTGGCATTTTTAAAAAGTCATTTTCTTTTACATAAAATAATGCCGTTTTGTTCTTCTAAAAATCTCTTTTTTTTTGTTTTAATACATATGAACTTTATCATTATCTCTTAAATAATTTAATCTATATTGATAATTTTAATATATTAAAATAAATATTATCTTATTTACAATTATATAAGAAATTAGTTAATATAAAAATTAAAAAAATCAGTCATATACCCAAATAAAACTTTAAAATTATTTTAATTAATAGTATTTTATTTTTTCACTTTTGACATGTATTTTTCTATATTTTTACTTTTAAAATTTTTCTCAGTAAAATCCAAATGTTGCTTCAATTTTCCGACAGTAAACCTTAAATCTAAACCCCAACCCATAAACCTATATCCTAAACCCTAAATATATATATATATTACAAGGGATAAAAGTAATTAAAAAAATCTTATTACTTACCAAAAATAATTTTATTTTTTGTTATCTTATCGAAAACCCTAACCCTTAAACCTTAATAGCCTAACCCTTAAAACCGTGAATAATACCACGATCCTAACTGTAAAACAAAAAATCACAAACTCTAAACCATAAACCCTGAACCAAAAATAATAAACATTATATCATGCACCATAAACCCCTAAACCATGGACATTAAACCTTAAATCTTAAATCATAAATCTTAAACCCCAAAATAATAAACATTATATCCTTATCCCCTAAACTCTAAACCATAAAACATAAAACATAAACCATAAACCCTTAACCCCAACCCTTAAACCATAATTAGATATTTAATTATATGTATACACCTAAATTTTGATAGAGATACATCTCAGAATTATATATGAATTTCGATTTAATGTGTAATTATAGACGTGAAATTCTAATTGTGGTTTAAATGTATAATTGAAACTTTAATTTTGATTTAATCATACACATTTTAAAAAATAAATACATCAATATATTTTTATATTGAATAAATATAAATATTTATGTCTACAATATATAAATATAAAATGATGTTATATCAATAATTGTGTTCATAATTTATGCTTTTGGGATTTAACCCATTTTGATATGTATATTTTTTAAAATAATAATTTATATTTATCTTATTTAGATTTATATTATAAAAAAAATTCCAATATATACAAATTAAGTAGTTTACCATATTTACCTCTAAACCCCAAACCCTAAACCCCAAACCTCAAACTCTAGGCCCTAAACCATAACTCATAAACTAAATTACTTTTTTACGGCGTCTTTCAAAAAGCGCCGCTAAAAGCTCGATCTATAGCGACGTTTCTCTAAAAGCGTCGCTAACAGCTCGATCTATAGCGGCGTTTCTCCAAAAGCGCCGCTAAAAGCTCAATCTATAGCGGCGTGTCTCCAAAAGCGCCGCTAAAACCTTGATTTATAGCGGCGTTTCTTCAAAAGCGCTGCTAAAACCTCGATTTATAGCGGCGTTTCTCCAAAAGCGCCTCTATTGTTCAGTTTTTAGCGGCGTTTGAACCAGAAACGCAGCTATTGCTTAGTTTTTAGCGGCGTTTAGACCAAAAACGCCACTATTTCTCAATTTTTTTTGGCATTTTATTGCAAACGCCGCTAATGTATAATATTTGCGGCATTTTTTGTCCAAACGCCACTAAAAACGTCACTAAAGCCCTATTTTCCTGTAGTGTAATTTACCATTTTAAAGTATGGAAGATCACTTATACTATAAAGAAGGTACAAAAACAAAAAAATTAGACCCATGTACTGTTATTGTGGACTTACTAGTCATATCAAGATCAGATGTTACAAACTCTTCAAGGATCTTAGGAGAAGATATCCTATTATATCTATTGGAGTATCTCCAGTTACAATTCACTTTACAACTACTAGTACATACCTCTAGAAACAATCTTAGAGGAAGCAGAGTCAAAATGGAAAAAAGAAGTAGAGACAAACCTGTCATTATGATGATGTTGCGGGTCATATTAGACCTCAATGTCATAAGATGCTAAATGATTTGATTTGGGGGAAATAAATATGTTGCACATGGTGTTCTAGAAAGGCACAAAATATTTTTAAAAAAATCTCACAATCACAAGAAAATGTGGGTGAGAAAATTCAAATCATGTGTTAGTTATGAAAATTAACTATTTAGTCAATCATGAAGTTGCAACTAATGAAGATATTTCTACCACCATGAAAACTCTATTAAGATTTCGAAGAAAAGATCCTTATTGTTTCATGAGTAAAAAATCTTATTAAAAAGTTAGTGTCCTTTCTTACCACCTATTGAAACAACTTACTGTGAGGAAGTAATAATGCTTTTTTTATGATAGATGTTGATGCGATAATTTCTTGTTTTTATTCTAACTTATACTTGGGTTAATTTATTCTTATGTTGTCTTAGGATGATGCAAGAAAAAATGGTGAGGTGATTGAATTTAATTTCGCAAGAGAAAGACATGCTAAAGGGACTTCATTTCATTTATTTGGTGAATCTGTCATACTTGAGAAAAACCCTAGTAGTTGTTTCACCTTCAATTATAATTGGCATTAATGTTGCCAATATTACTAATGATGTAACAACATCTTGTCCATCACAGGATAAAAGTAAGTTCTAGATATTTTTAAGTTTTTTATTGATCTAAAAGAGACAACATATTAAATGGGAGTTTTATTGATCTCCAATATTGAATTTTTTGAACCAATGGAAACTAAGAAAGAACTTGAAGTTGTTGCACTACAACTAAATAAATAACAATGTAGTCAACCTCACCTATTATACAACCAACTACAAAATTTGATGAGAACGCTCCTTTATCTTCATTTGATCCTAAAGGCAATTAATTGTTTGAATTTTACTATTGTATAGAAGGAAAGGATAATTCTTACTTGTGGAATTATCTTAGGACCATTTAAAAAGTTGGTGTAATAGCCTATTTTTCATTGGTGTCAAAAATAATGGTTTTGGGACCACAAATACGATGTGTGAGTCAATAATATTATTTATTTAATATTTAGAAATTTATTTAAGTGTCTTATTAATATTTGGTTCGATAATTTTGATGTTTGGTTAGTTAATTAAGGAAAGAGGACTAAATCGTTAAACCTACAAAAGTTAATCGCTATTGATTTTTATCAATTAAAATGTTTAATTAATGAATTTTTAAGGACCTACAAGGTAATTAGATCCTAGTGTTAAATTTTGTACAGTTTAAGAATGTGATTAATTAGAAAACATGTTAAAATTGTAATAAAAATTTAAAGAAATAATAAGTAAAATAAGATAACAAAAGTAGATGGAAAGAGAATGGTTCGTTACAATCATCCTCTATTATTTGAAAGCCATTTTTGAAGTGTGGAGAAAGCTTCAAACTTTTCATGAAAATTGGTCTTTTTATACAAGTAACTTTGATGTCGTTTTTAGTAAATTTTATGTTTCTGAGATCGTTATAGCTTAATCTAGTTAGCCCGAGAACTATTTCGCTAAACTGTTAAAGTTTATTAAAGATTCCATTGATTTTTTCTTGAAACTTTTTTGGTTATTTGGTTAGTTTTGAAGCTTAGATATGCTATCGAACTAATATGTAAAGTTAAAGTTGTTAGTCTTGAACCTAGAGACTAAAATGCAATAAATTTTAAGTGTGCATGAAATTTATAAAATTATGAGCTCTATTGAGATGTAGGAGGATAGAATTGAGATTGATTTCAAAATTGAAGCTCAAATTTGAAAGTTATAGTATTTTCAATTTTAGGGATTAAATTGAGATAAATGCAAAAGTCTAGGAATTATTGTATAAATGAATTGAGCTATTATTTAAATTCAATATACTATTAGAAGATATTTAGAATAGATAGTTGGTTTGAATTATGGTTTAGATCAAGAATTACAACAACCGAAGGACATACACGGAAAAGGGAAAATTATTGACTAGTGCCGAAACTATAGTAGACAGATGTGCAAAACTATAGGGATGGTAGTCTTTTGTCTAGTGTAATAATGTCAAAGCAATAATGTGCAAGCATACATTGTCGATGCAATTATAAGCATACATTGTAGACAGATGTGAGTTTGTCGAATATCGATCCCATAGGGATGGTAGTCTTTTGTCTAGTGTAATAACTAGATGGAAACGAGATAAATTGTAAGAATACTTGTTGATGCAATAACTTGAAAATAAAAAAATAAAATATGGTAATGATAAAATGGGATCCCTAACATGAATCTTTAGCAGAATACTAAGTGCTCACAAGGTATAAAAAGATAGGTGATTGTCAAAGTAATAAAGTTCAATGTATATCTTACCCAACGTCACTCCTCTATTTAATTCGAGACTTAAACATGCATACTAACCTCACCTTCTGATGATGGCAATATGGAACTATTAAGAACAAGTGGACTAAATTTCTCTAATCCTCACTCAACTTCCATTGTAATGCTTGTTGGCTCAAACTGTCACTACACTTTCCAGTGTCAATGACTGCAATAACACTTCCATGTTAAAAAAAATTCAAACCCCAAGATTAAACAATAAAAGCAAGATTGAATAAGATAACAAGTAATCAAGAATTCATGTGTACTTCTATACAAATAGAAAATAGAGAATAATCACCAGCATTCATAAAGAAATAAGAAAGAATTGAGTGGAGAATACTATTCCTAGATAAACTCGATTGGATCTCTCTATTCCTTCTTGTCTCGCACTTAGGTCTTCTCATCAGAAGCTAGTCTGCATCTAGTTTTGATGATGGCTCACTCGTGAGAGGCTTAAGCTACCATGGTTGCAAGCTTCAAGGTAGGATGATGAAGATGATGATTTGGAAAAAAGAAGCTAGTTTTTCTTGTCACGTCCACCTTTTATGTCCTCCAATAGTACAAATGTTCTTTCCTCAAAATTATTTTGTCCTTGCACATATAGGTTGGTTATACCAGGCTGGACACTAACGCAATTTTAGTTCTTACCCAGATAGCTGTCAGGTGCGGTGACAATTTTGGACGCAATCTGAAATTTACTTATGTAGTGACATTAATGCAAAGAGCTAGCAAAATTACGGATAAAATAGACTAGGATTCACAAAGTTATAAAATGCAATTTACTAAACTGAAAATTTTAAAATTTATGCTAAGGATAACTAAATGGGAACAATTTAACTAATAAGTAAGGGGGAAAACCTATGTTCTTTCTAGTGCTATTACACCTTCAAACTTGAGTTTTTACTTGTCCTCAAGAAAAATAGAAACTAGCAAGGCTACAAAAATTTTACTAAGGCAAATAATCATTCTAGCAACTTGAACCCTCTAAATTCCCAATGGATGAATCACATTTAGATGAAAGAATATTGCATTGATAATTCAAAAGCATGAATGAATAAGGTTGCAACTTCATCAATGCTAGCATCATGCTTCAAACCCTAAGTTCTATTTACCATCACAACATTTATTATACAATACTAAGTATTTATATATTATATATACATTTTTTTTGGAATAAGGGATACCGTTGCATTACTGTACCCTTGTTAAGTAAAGATGGGGTGCAACAAATCCCCAGGGAGTACGTAATTGCGCCGACACACACTCATGCAATGACAACCTTTGGCCAGATTGATTTTTCTAATGCTTGTATTGAAGTGTTCCTTTTTTAACATTCCATACTACACCCACTTTGGAGTTTCTCTAATTTATAACTATATATACATATAGAAGAAGCTGTAAAAAGTAGATTCATTTAAGATTTAAGGAATGATAGTAGTCATCCACTACTAATACAACCTAATCTATTCATTAAAGAATTGAAGCTACAACCTTCTATCATCATAATGGTAGCTTGTTCGTTCATCCGGGAAGTAATAAGATGTATGGTGATTTGAAACAGATATACTGGTGGCCGAGAATGAAATGCGAGATTTTTGACTTTGTATCTAGATGTTTAGTATGTCAGCAAGTAAAAACTGAACATCTGGTACCTCCGGGATTGTTATAGCTAGTGATGATACCAAAATGGAAATGAGATTGTGTTACTATGTACTTCGTATCGGGTTTACCCCTATCCCCGAGAAAGAAAGATGCAATTTGGGTTGTCGTTGATCGTTTGACGAATTCTACAAATTTTATTCTGATTCATACAGATTACTCTTTTGAGAGATTAGCTAAATTATACGTTTTTGATATTGCCAGGTTGAACAGGGTACCAGTTTCCATAATTTCGGATAGAGATCCACGGTTTACATAACGATTCTGGAAAAAGTTATAGGAAGCTCTTGGTACGCGTTTGCATTTTAGCACTGCATTTCATCCTTAGACCAATGGTCAGTCTGAGTAAGTAATTTAGATACTCGAGGATATGCTTCGTTGTTGCGTATTAAAGTTCGAAGGTAGTTGGGAGAAATATTTGCCGTTGGTTGAATTCGTGTACAACAACAATTTTCAATCAAGCATTGAGATGGTACCGTATGAGGCTTTGTATCGTCATAAGTTTCAAACTTCATTATATTGGACCTACCTCAATGAGAAATAGATACACGGGGTTGATTTGATTTACGAGACTAAAGAAAAAGTGAAAGTGATCCGAGATAGTTTGAAAGTAGCTTTCGATCGTCAGAAATCATATGTGGATCTTAAACGTAAAGACATTGAATTTTGAGTCAGTGATAGAGTATTCTTGAAAGTATCACCCTGGAATAAAGTTCTACCGTTCGGTCACAAAAGAAAGCTAAGTCCGCAATTTATATGGCCATATGATATTACTAAAAGGATTGGACCTATTGCGTATTGATTAGATTTACTGTCAGAACTAGAAAAGTTTCATAATGTCTTTCACATGTCTACGTTACGACGGTACTGATATGACCGTTTACATGTTATCTCCCCGATGGATGTTGAGATTCAACCTGACATGTCGTACAATAAGGAATCGATTAGAATTCTGGCACGAGAGGTGAATGAATTAGGAAACAAGAACATAACTTTAGTAAAAGTTCTCTGGCAATGACATGAGATAGAGGAAGCCACTTGGGAACTTGAGAATGCTATGAGAAAGCAATATTCGAACCTCTTTTCTGGTAAGAATTTTCGGGGATGAGAATCCCTCTAGGGGGAGAGTTGTAACAACCCATTTTTAGTGAAATCAGAATAGTGGTTTCAAGACCACAAATTCGACATTGAAATGTATTTATTTAATATTTTATTTTGTACAGCAGGATAGTAGTATCATATAAAAAGTTCATTAAGAAATTTTACTGTTTGCATGTTTAATTCGATAAAAAGGACTAAATTGAATTAAGTGCAAAACTTGAGTTCTATAAGTTAAAGAGATCTAATGGTTATACTATTAAATAGTTGAGGGTTTTATATGGTAAATAGACTATTAGAATGTTGAGTGGACTTTTATGGACATCTTTAAACGATTATTAAATGTTAATGAGAAGGTTATTATGTAAATTAGTAAATACATTAAGTAAAAAATAAAAGAAAACAAGTTATCTTCAACCTAGTGAAGTCCACAAAAAAATAAGTTTAAAAACACCATGGGAGAAGCTTGAGATTCGACCAACACCCCTTTACTTGCATGTGAGTAATTTTTATCCCATTTTTAATGATTTCTATGTTTTTAAAGTCGTTGTAGCTTAATCTAGCTAGCCCAGGGACTAATTTACAAAATTATTAAAAGATTAAAGTTTTTCCATGAGGAAATTCATGTTGTTTGTGAAGTTTGATGATAGTAAATAAATCTTTTTTATTAAGTGATTTTTGATTAATTTGTCCTTTAGGGATTAAACTGAAAAAAATGTGAAACATTCTTGGTGTAAATTGTGAAATAATGAAATATGTAGGCTGCTATAAGCTTGTATGAAATTTGGCTGGGCTTGGGTAAGGGTGAAATTGCATGAATTTCATTTTATGACCTTAAGGACTAAGTTGTAAAGAAATCAAAAGTGTAAGGGCAGAATTATAATTTTTCTAAAATGTGAATTTGAGTTAAATTGAATAGAATGATTATTGAATTGAGTTGAATTTATTCATTTAGATCAATATAAACCACATACGGCTTTAGATCGAGGCAAAAAAAAAAGCTTCAGATTAGTCGACTTCATTTTCTATGTTTATCATCGAGGTAAGTTCATACGTTTAAGTTTTGTTTTTATTTTATGAGTTGAATGCTATTCTTATATAATATTAAATTGAGTGTTGATGGAAAAATCCAACGGCGTAACGGTGATCATCGATGAATGAAAAGGAATAGCTTTGGCTATCGAATATGGAAAGGGATAACTTTGGCTATCGATTATGAAAAGGGATGTTGACGACCAGCGAACTATGAAAAGGGATTGTGACGACCATCGAACTATGAAAAGGGATGGCTTTAGCTATCAATCTCTAAAAAGGGATAGCTTTGGCTAACAAATTATGAAAAGGGATGGTGATGACCATCGAACTATGAAAAAGGATGGTGATGACCATCAAATTATGAAAAGGGATAGCTTCGGCTGTCGAACTATGAAAAGGGATAACTTCGATTACTGAATTACGAAAAGGGATGTATCAACCATTGTATTATTATGTCGTGTGAGCTTTGGTAAAAGCTTTCAATGTAAATTACATTAATATGATGAAAGGTACATAATGTGTACCTTTGTGGGAATTAAAAGTAATAACATATATATATGAGTTTTCAAATTAGTTGTGCTCATATTGATTTGGGATATACATGCTTTTTGGTTGTTTAATGTATTGAAAAACTTAGACTATATTTGTTAAGAACTTACTAAGCATGACATTCTTACTTTGTGTTTATTTTTCTGTGTTTGTAGTTGTCGGAAGCTCGCTCGGGTTGGAAAATCGTCAGAGATCTATCACATTATCTATCGGCTATATTGGTACAAATGGATATTTTTAAGTGTGGTTATGTATAATGGCATGTATAGGTATTTGGCTAATGTTGGTCATGTATTTTGGTTGTTGAAATGGTCATTTTGCTTGAGTTGTGTTTTGGCATTTTATTGGTAAAATGGTATATTTTGGTATGTAAATATTAGCTTCATAATGGTTGATGAATGATTTAATATAGTTGAATGATGAAAGATAAAATGATAGTTGAATATGCATATTGCATAAGTCTAGTAAATGGTTGTGAATTGATATCTTGTTATGAAAGGCATATATGTCTAATAATGTTAGTGATTGAACGACATATTTGGTACTATTTGATGGGTTATGGTAAATTAATTCAATAGTTTGAATTGATGCAATCTGTGACAGCCCTAGTGTGACCCTAGTCGGAAAGTGGTTTCGGGACCACAAAACCGAGTCATAAAAATAATTAATTGCTATATTCTATGCTTATTATGTGTGTACATGAGTATGTGGAAGTTTCATTCTCTAATTTTGCCAATTGCATGAGAAATTATTAAATAGGGATCGATATGAGACATGGTGAAATATGATAGGCTAATTTAAAATGGTCTATTAGTGCATGTACCAAAAAGGGTGGTTTTGCATGTCAATTTACCCAAAAGATGAAGAGTGGCCGGCCAAGGGGTGATGGGTCTCCACTTATTCTAATTTAATATGTTTTGTTTAGTTAACAAATGACTTAAAATAATTATAATAAAATTGAATAAAAGAGAAAAAGGGAAGAGGAGTGTTCATCTTCTTCTCCATCTTGCCAAGGCCGAAACAAGGAAGAAAAATAAAGGGAACTTACCTAGAGCAAGTCGGCATTCATCTTTAGCTATAGGAGGTAAGCTTTGAATTTGTTGATTTGGATTTATAATATGCTAAGCTAAATTGTGGATGCACTCTTGGTAATGTCAAGAAAGTTGAGATTTTTCATGGTGATTTGGGCTATATGCCGAATGACTAAGTCTTAGAATAGGGTGGAGATTTTGGATGAGTAGTTTAGAGGCTCCTTGTACATTCGGTCAAAAGGTGAGTTTATTGAGAATGTTAATTTCTTCCTCTATGATTATTTTTCCTAGCATGTTAAATGGTTCTTGATAGGGCCGAATGAGTTATGGAAGTTTTTATAAATGTATGAAGTTCAAGGTGCAAAATTTTAGTCTTAATGTTATGGATAATTCGGTTGAGATATGGGGAGAGGGAGTTGTCATTTAGGTTAATATCAAAGGGATGAGCAATAGGCATTTAAAAGGTGAAATGTGTGAAACTTAAGGTGTAAAAACCTATATGTAATTACATAGGAAATGTTAAAAAAACTAACATGGTATATTCGGCCATGTAGAGTACATCCTAGAGATATTATATTTAATTCCCTACAATCGACTAAATGGTGATTAGTAAGGGTGATTGCCGAATATACTACCATACATATGCATGTGTAATTGGATTGTAAATATTTAGCAAGGCGGTTAAACTAGTTGATTTATTGATTAAGCTCAAGGAGTTAAAGGAGGAGAATCGAGCAAAGGCAAAGAAAAGATCATCGAGTAGCCGAGTTGGAACCGTCTTACCCAACACAAGTAAGTCATTAAGCATATATTTTGTATTAATTTAAATGGTCATAATGTCTATGTAATGATGCTGAATGGAATGATAAATATATATATACATGTATGCATGGGGTGATGAAAGTATTGAATAAAAAGAAAAGAGGTGAGATGAATTGAGTTGTTGGTTTCGGCACTAAGTGTGCGGGTGTAAACATTTATGATCATGAGATTGGCACTAAGTGTGCAGGTTTAAATTGTACAGCACTAAGTGTGCGAGTTTGATTATATAGCACTAAGTGTGCGAGTTGATTATATAGCACTGAGTGTGCGGACTTAATATATATTTTTGAATCACTATGGACACTAAGTGTGCGACATTATTGAGTTGATCACGGACAGCGGATCGGGTAAGTACCTTAAGTTCATGGCTAATAGGCGCTATGTTTATATTTGGAGTTGAGCTTGGTAAGTTTGAACCTATGTGACAATTATAATTGAAGTCACGTACATAAGATTTATCGTGGAATAGGTGAAAGGTCGTTTAGTTGTATGATTGTAACGAAAATAAAATGATGTATGAAAATGCCTCAAATATCCTATTGATTAGTATATGGGATGTGAATGCATGACTTGGTATGAGATTGAACCGATAGGTCTAAGGAACTATGGTATGGTTCGGTATGGATGGAGAACTAGCCTCGTTCCATTTTGTTTCCTCTTGTGATAATGTTATTAATGGATGGTAGTGCATTGCTTATGACTTACTGAGTTATATACTCACTCGGTGTTTCCTTGTCACCTATTCTAGGTTTCTTGGACTCGTCTCTTTTTGCGTGATCGGGCCGTCATCGAAGTCATCACACCGGCTAGCAACTTTTGGTATCTTCTTTTTAGTCGGTCTAGGAGAACATTTCGGCATGTATAGGCTAATATGTTTTGTTGAAATTTGGTATGTAAACTTTTAGCCATGCGAAAATGGCATAAATGTTCGGTTGGATTTGGTTCTATAATGTTAGGTCGTAAGTCTTGGTAATTCGATTTTTATGCCGTATGTCATGGTTGATTATTTTTGGTGTTAAAATTCATGATATGGCAATAGTGTAGTAGGGAGATGTTTGACAATGATTAGCCTTTGGCATGGCTAGTCATGATCATAATTTGTGATATGTATGATGAGTTACTAGTTAGATCAAGGAGAAATCACGAAATAGGCATAGTTGCTTTAGTAACAGATGCTGGCAGCAGCAGTGACGTGAGATTGAAAAATCACTAAAAACAGTAGGAATGAAATTAATTAATGAATAAATTATGTAATCGAAGCTCGATGAGTCTAATTTCATATAGAAGAAACGAAACGACCATATGAGCTGTATGTTAGGAGATAATTAAACTCTTGTGAAACAGGGCCAGAGCGATTTCTGGATCCCCTGTCCCGACTTTAGAAATTCACCCTAAATTAATTAGAGACAATTAGAAGTCATGATTTATATGTATAGATTCCCTTTTGAGTCTAGTTTTATTAGAAACCAACGACATAAGTATTGGAGCTCTGTAAAGGGAGATATCTAAGTCGTAATGCACAAGGGTCAGAGTAGTCGAACCCAGGAACAGGGACGACTTTAACTAATAAACTGTACCAATTGGCCTGACCAAAAATTCTACAAAAATTCTACCATATAGATATATGAGTGTAGTTCCGGTGAAAATTTACGGAACTGGATTTTGAGTTTCAGAACTCAAGATATGATTTTTAAAGTTACTAGTACGCAGATTGGCAGCTTGTCTGGAAAATTTTTAATAAGTGGTTTGAAGTCTGTTAACACCTCGTGTTCGACTCCGGCGACGGTCTCGGGTTCGGGGTGTTACACAATCAAGATTGGAAGTTAGTTGATTTCTTTGGCCAAGTTGATTACATGATTGTACATGTTTACATATTGTTATTTTGAGGTGCCTAAGGGCATATTGGTTGTGTGATAATGTACCATATGTATATGATTTGGTTGTGCATGAATTTGGTGCCTTGTTATGGCTTGTATATATATGCATTTTTGGTTATAGGTACATGGTAAGTTGGGTGAGAAAAATGGCTTATAAAATGGCCTATTCGTCTACACGGGTAGGGACACGGGCATGTGTCTTAGCCATGTGTGACACATAGCCAAGCGACACGGTCGTGTGTCCTCTGTAGCTTTCGAAGGGTTGCAAGTCAAGTAGTTACACAGCCTAGTAACTGCCGTGTGGGATTATTTTGAAGGGTACACAGCCTAGCACATGGGCATGTGGCTTGGATATGTGTCCCAAGTCAGTGAGTTACATAGGCACAGACATAGGCTGGGACACGACCTTTTGTCCTTACTTCGAATGCCCACATGGCTTAGCCACATGGCCGTGTGACCCCTACAGTGTTGAAAATTTTCATTATTTTTTGAAAAATTCTTTGAGTTTCTAATTTAGTCCCGACTTATTTGTAACACATAATTTGGGCCTTGTTGGTTTATCTAAGGGACAATATGAATGTTTTGAATTGGTTTTAATGTGTTTGTTGATATGGTTTGAATAGTTGGAAATTTATATCTATTTGATTTGAAAACTTTGGTAATGCTTCGTAACCCTGTTCTAGCTACAAATATGGGTTCCGGGTGTTATAGCGGCTCCACCATCGGAGGCTGGAGAGTAGTGGGGCTCTCGGTGGTGGATGTAACACCCTTTACCCGTATCCAATGTCGAAATAGGGTACGAGGCATTACCAGACTTATACACAAGGAATCATACAAAACTGAGACGTAAATTTCCATTCAAATTTAAAACTTTTCATATACATTCATATCGTCCCTAAAACGAACCTACGAGGCCCAAAACATACATTGGAAGTGGTTCGAGACTAAACCGAGAACTTTAGAAAACTTTACAACACTTAGAATTTTTTTTTGCTAAAACAAGGGTCACACGAACGTGTGGCTTGGGACACATCGGTGTCCCTAACCCGTGTAACTCTCTATTTGTTACTAAAGAAAAAATTGAAGTCACATGGCCAAGACACACACCCGTGTCCTGAGGCCGTGTCCTTCACACGGCTGAGACACACTGCCGTGTCTCATGCCCGTGTGCTCAATACCGAGCGTTCTATTTTGCAACAATTTAGGTGTAGGGGACACATGGCCGGATCACACACCCATGGGCTGACCGTGTGTCACACACGGCTTAGACACACGCCCGTGTGTCTACCCATGTGGACAATAATAAGGCTATTTACCAAGCCATTTTCCACCCTTATTCACACATACACTTACCCCAATTCAAAGGCACAAAACAATACATACTTGGGCAACCAAAACATCCACATTAATGGTTAAAACATATCAACTTTATATCTTTATCTAACATATTCACTACATTTATTATGCCCTAAATCAAATGTACAAATCTCACATTCATTAGGCTTCATTCAATTACTATCTAGTTACCAAATTATACTCAAATTCCTTATCTCATCAATAGGTCACAATTCCAAACATTACACAATCATGCCAGAAATCACATTTCCAAATATTTCACATTCACTAAGCATACCATGATCATATCACCATAGACATTGACACATAAATGAATATACTTAGGCTTACAACCATGTTGCCACTATAAGTCAACTTACGTGGCCAAATAGCAAAACAAGCCTTTGACGATTACAAACCATTACATTGGCTAAAATCATATAACGCATATTATAAAATGATCAAGTCCCTATACATGCCATAACTCAAAATACTTGAATATATCAGTACCCAAAATGATAGCTTGATAGTGTGATAGGATCTCTGGTGATCTCCAACCTGAGCTAGCTTGACGGCACTATAAAACATGGGAAAGAAAAAGGGGGTAAGCTATATAGCTTAGTAAGTCCGTATGAACATAATAAGCAACTCCTACCAATCATTTACCAAGTCCAACAATATAAACACAAAATAAAATAATATAATTTGCAATAAACCTCATAGTTATAACTTATTCAGTCACATTATTTGAGATATCATTTTGCAAGCATAATTTAACATGTCTAAACTGTAGCCTAATAACCGTAATCTCTCTATTATAATCGATTACCACAATCAACCAATTATTTCAAACCTCATAATAAAATGCCCATTAATTATGAGTATCCACTTTTCAAGCATATATTTTAACATCTATCAATTACTTAATGCTCATATCTTCCCATGATCATTTAAATAGGCAAGTATGCCAATCTTTCCTTTTTCTCATATCCAACAAATCACAATTTGTGTGAATAAAACATGGTATACAATAACTCAATTTGGCCCGAAAGCCAATTACACATTTGCCAACCAAATTTACCATGTATTTCGCACATCACAAGTATAGACCAATAATCAAAATGCTTTCACAAAAACATTCTCATGGAAATCATGAACTCACAATATCATGAAGCCAATACTTATAAACTTATGTACAAACCTGTAGTAATTCGTAATACTTACATGCTCTCTCTCTTCTTTGACATACCCATTAAATTACCCATTGAACCACTTGGAATACTAATGGATACTCGGGAATCTCGTACTCACAGTACCGTACCAATGCCATATCCCAAATATGGTCTTATATGTAATCTCTTACCAATGGCAATAGCCCAGCTATGGTATTACACGAATTCTTATACGGATGCCATATCCTAGATATAGTCTTACACGTAATCTCAGTAATCCTAATGTCATGACATTTGTATCCTATCTATTTCTAAGGTTCAACCGGGACTTTCTCTGTATCGGATCTCTATCGGTCATTTCCGTAATATCGTACTCAATAACATTCACATTTCATTTCAATAATATAGCATTTACCACAATTATATCAATTAAGCATTTATACATATATAACTTAATGCTTATTAAACATACAAACTTACCTCAACATAAAAATGGCGAAAATGGCCTAACCGTCAAATACTTGTTTTTTCCCATTCTAATTCTGAACCTCATTTTTCTTGATCTATATTATCACATTTAACTTATTTAATCATTATACTATTCAAATCATCCCAAAATCACATTATGGAAAAAAATTACATTTTTGCCCCTAAAGTTTCACATTTTTACATTTTATTCCCTATGCTCGTAAAATGAAATGTACTCTATTTCTTCAATACCCATGCCTACCCGAACCTTATACATGCTTATAGCAGCCCACATTTTTCTTTTATTCACATTTTAACACCTATTTCACAACTTTTTTACAAATAAGTCCTTTTTAAGCATTTTCATCGAAAATCACTTAGAAAAAGTCATTTATCAAACAACTAACATGCATTTTCTACCATTAAACATCAAAATATACAAATATCCATCATGGGTAAAATTTTAGACTTTAATTTTGTCTTAAATTAGTGGTAGAAATAGATAGATCATGTTACAAGGATTTCAAAAACATAAAAATCATTAAAAACGGGGATAGAACGGACTTACAATCAAGCTTGGAAGCTTGAAAATCCCTAGCCATGGTTTCTTCTTGTAAAATTTGCCCATGGGAGGAGGATGGACAAAAATTGGCTTTTAATTTGACTTTTTAATTCATTTAATTGCCAGATTACTAAAATGCCCTTAATGAAAATATTTAGAAACATACCTAACCATATCCATTTTTGTCCACCAACTTAACCAATGGTCTAATTACCATTTAAGGACTTCCAATTTAAAATTTCATAACAATTAGACACCTCTAGCTTATAGAACTCAAGTTTTACACTTTTTGCAATTTAGTCCTTTTGACCAAATTGAGTGCACAAACGTCAAAATTTTTTAAAGAAAATTTAAATGAAATCATTCCATAAAATTGTATACCATAAAAATATAATAAAAATAATTTTTCTTGCGTCTAATTTTTGGTTCCGAAACCACTATTCCGACTAGACCCAAAATCGAGCTATTATAGTGGAGCCATGACCAACATAGAAGGAGGAAGAGGTTTTTCTTTTTTTGGAAAAAATGAGGTTAAAATGAAAGAATGAATAGTTTTTGTTTCATTTATAGGTGCAAAAAATGGGCAATTTATTCCCACCCCTTACTTTTAAAATTTACAAAAAATACCCTTTTTTTACATCACTGCCATCACTCTATAGCCTATTTACACTCGTAACCCTTTTGTTTATTCAAACATTCAATTTAATTCAAAATTTCAAAATTAAAAGCAAATTAATTGCTACATTTATCCTCTGTCTTCCACATTTTTTATCTTTTAGTCCCCAAATCAAGCTACGTCATTTTGTTTCCATCTTTAATAAACTATTTACACTTATATCTTCCCTTTCATTTGCATTTATACTTTATATATTTAATTTCAATTATGCACTTTATTTTAATGTTTTCTATTTACTCACACTTGTATAATTTCATGTCCATTTATATTTATGTTTTTTTTACATATTCCCCTCATATACATTTTAATATTATTTGTTTATGTTACTTTGATTCTTTTATTGTATTATGAAGAAGGTGTATTGTTGTTATTATTATCATCATATCAAGGTCTTATTTATTTCAATTATTTAAGTTTTCTTTTCATTATTGACCTTTTTGAAAAAATTTAACATTTCATTAACTTTAGTCAATTTAATTAATTTTCCTATTTTATTACTTTTTGTTTTAAAAGAGAGAAATTTAGGTCATTTTTTAATTCTATAAATGTTGACATGAAGTTAAGTAGGTGTTACATTTCAATGAAACCATAAGGTTTTTACATTTGAATTTATGTAAGTCTTTAAGATTTTATCTACCATTTGCCCTAGAAAAATTATAAATAACATGTAAGATATTTTTCAAGGTTTTAAAATAATTTTAAATATCGTATAGGATTCCTCTTAGAATCTTAAATTAATATGTAAATATTATTTAGGACTTTATTCAAGATTAAAACTAAAGATTTTTGTAGGTGAATTGTAAATCATGAGTAGGTCTAAGTATTTTATTTTAGAAACCTTTTTAAGAAAGCTAATATATGTTATATAAGATACATTATTTTAGGATTTTGAGGAATTTAAAGCTTAGATCAAGAATTTTAGAGTAAGATAAAACACAAACCCGGCATAGGATACTTTCGTAAGATCTTGATAGGTTTAACGTTATTAATTAAATCTTTTAAAATAATAATAAAAGATCGAATAAGTTGTAGATGGATTTTAATATTTCTCTTAATTCATTGGTAATTTCTAGATTTTTTTTAGAATTTTAAGATAGAATTAATTTTAGGAATTGAAGGTATTTTACTAGAATTATTTAGGTATCCTTTTGTAACATCCCGAAATAGGGCCTAAACGGAATAGTGGTTGCGAAACCACAAATCTGAGGTATAAAAATTTATTTTATTATCATTTTAAGATCTATGGCATGATTTCATGCTTGTGTGAAAATTTTGTTTAGAAATTTTATCGATAGAGGGTCCAATTTGATATTTAGGACTAAATTACAAAAGTTGTAAAATGTGTGTTCTAGTTCACAAAGGTACTAAGTACTTGTGAGTAATGAGTTTTTAAAGTGGAGGTCCTTGGATAGTAATTTGACCATTATACTAGTTTGGACAAAAATACCTAAAGGAAGATAAAACACCATAGTTTTTAATTAAGGGCATTTTGGTCATTTAGTTATTAAAATGAATTAAAAACAAAATTAAAAGCCATTTTTTGTCCATCTTCAACCCCTTGGCGGAATTTCACATGAGGAAGATATAGCTAGGGTTTTTCAAACTTCCAAGCTCGATTGTAAGTCCGTTTTAACCCCGTTTTTAATGTTCTTTACGTTTTTGGAGTCTTGGTAACTTGATTAAGCTTATTCTAGCAATAATTTAACCTAGGGTTTATATTTGGAAAAATATCCATAGGTGAAATGTGTTTATTTTGATGTTTAATGGTAGAATATGAAGCTTGAAATTGTGTTAAACAACTTTTGCTAAGCGATTTTATGTGAAAACGAGTAAAACGACATAATCGATAAAAATACCTAATGTTCATAAGTACATGTTAGAGTGAGAATTTGATGTTTCCATAGAAGGGAAAAATGACCAGCATGTCATAAAACATAAGAAAATAGGATGAATTTTAATTTTTTCACTTTGGGGCAAAAGTGTAAATATGTAAAAGTTTAGGAGCAAAAATGTAATTTTGCCAAAGTTTGAGTCAATGAATGTTTTAATAAATGTGATTATTAAATAAGCTAAATTTTTTTATTATAGATCAAGAAGAACGAAATCTGGAGTTAGATCGGGGAAAGAAAAAGATAGTGGACTAAATCGATATAGTTGATCGTATTTTGTTTCGAGGTAAGTTTGCGGTAAATAAATGCAATATTATATTATTTTATGTTAATGTTGTTAATTTCCAGCATGCGTAAATTTATTTTATGAAATTATTCAAAGAAGACTCAAGCATGAATTGACGGAGAAGTAATTTAAGAAAGTCCCGGTTGAACCTTAGGAATGTGTAGGATACAAATGTCATGACATTAGGGTTTAAGGATACCATGTAAGACCATGCCAAGGCATGGCAATTGGTAAGGTTTCTAAGGCAAGGATATCATGTAAGACCATGTCAACAGGGGCGAAGCCAGAACAAATTTTTAGGGGGGCCGGATAAAATTTTAATTTTTTATAGTTTATATCTTTTTAATTTGTAAAGGATTAAATCAAATTTTTATAATTTTAGGGGGGCCAAAGTGCAATTTTACCTTTACTAATTTAAAATTTTTAAAAATTTTAAGGGCCAAAAGAGAAAATTTACATTTTAGGGGGGGCGAGGCCCATGCCAGCCCCCTTGGCTTCGCCCCTGCATGTCAAGACATGGCATTGATAGGTTTCTATAAGGCAAAGGTCCCATGTAAGACTCAAGCATGAATTGATGGAGACGTAATTTTAGAAAGTCCCCGGTTGAACCTTAGGATTGTGTAGGATACAAATGTCATGACATTAGGGTTTAAAGATACCATGTAAGACCATGCCAAGGCATGGCAATTGATAAGGTTTCTAAGGCAAGGATATCATGTAGGACCATGTCAAGACATGGAATTGATAAGTTTCTATAGGGCAAAGGTCTTATGTAAGACCATGCCAAGGCATGGCATTGGTGAGTTCATAAGGTAAGCATACCATGTAAGACCATGTCAAGACATGGTGTAATATCCTGATTTTGGGCCTAGTCAGAATAGTGGTTTCGTGACCACAAAATCTGAGATAGAAATAATTATTTTATGATTATTTTAAGGTCTATGATATGATTGCATGATTGTGTGAAAATTTCGTGAAGAAATTTTATGCATAAAGTGCTTAAATTGAAATTAGGGACTAAATCGAATAATTTGCAAAACTTGCATTCTAGAAGTTTCTAGTATGAAATTGTTTTGAAATATTAATTAGGAGGTCTTAAATAGAATTTTACCAATTTCTAAGTCTATGGACAAAAATTGGACATGGATGGAATTTTTGGAAAGTTTAGTAGTAAGGGCATTTTGGTCATTTAGGGGTAAAATGAATTAAAATACAAAATTAAAAGCCAATTTTGCTCATCTTCAACCCCATGGCCGAATATAGCAAGGAGAAACCATGGATAGGGTTTTTCAAGCTTCCAAGCTCGATTGTAAGTCCGTTCTAGCCTCGTTTTTAATGATTTTTACGTTTTTGGAGTCCTGGTAGCTCGATTTAGCTTATGCTAGCAATAATTTAACCTAGGGTTTATATTTAGAAAAATACCCATAGGTAAAATTTGTGTATTTTGGTGTTTTATGATAGAATATGAGGTTTTAAATTATGTTAGACAACTTGTGCTACTCGGTTTTAAGTGAAAACGAGCCAAAGGGCTTAATCGGTAAAAATACCTAATAGTCATAAGTACATGTTAGAGTAAGAATTTGATGTTGCCATAGAAGGGAAAAATGATCAGCATGTCATAAAACATAATAACATAGGCTGAAGTTTAATTTACGAGCTTTGGGGCAAAAGTGTAAATATGCAAAAGTTCAGGGGCAAAATTGTAATTTTTCCAAAATATGATTTTGGGTCAATTTGAATAATGTGAGTCCTAATTAGACTATATTTTAAATGATAGAGCAAGGAAAACTGAAATTCGGGCTAAAATGAGGAAAATACCAAGTTGTGGACGAAATGGTAAAAGTAGCCATTTTCGCATACGAGGTAAGTTCATATGTAAATGTTGGTAACATAGTTATTGTTTTAAATGTTTTAATGTTATTTAAATGATATGATAATTATTATGAAATATCATACTTGTGACAATTGTTTGATAATATGTCAAATTATGTGATATTCTTGGAAAATGTGAAATACTACCGAGTATCGGTATCGACATTCCATAGAAGATGGTTGAGACATATGATTGGGAAAAATGTCCCGTTGAACCTTAGGAATGGATTAGGATACAAGTGACATGTCACTGGGATATTTGGGCATCCGAACTCGTTGAGTTGAGTTCGAGTTCACTTATGGATGCGAGTGTCTGAACTCGTTGAGTTGAGTCCGAGTTCGTGAGATGTAACTAGGCATCCGAACTCGTTGAGTTGAGTCCGAGTTCGCTTATGGGCGGGTTACATGGTAGCTTGGCTACATATGTGGCACTTATGTGCAAACTCTCCATGTATCCGAATTATATTCCGATGTGTTCAACGGGTAAAGTTCTACTAAAATGGAGGAATACTCAAGATGCAAGGGACGTATTGGTAAGTGTTGTGAAATGGGTACTTTGAATAGGTATGTACTTAACCCTCGGGTTGAAAAATCGATATAACAACAATATGGTAAGATGATAAATGAAAATGTGATATGAATGTCTTGGTGATGATTATGCAAATGATGTTTTATGTTTGCTTATATGGTTATGTTACTTGCTATTTGCATGTGAACTTATTAAGGATTTATGCTTACTCCCTCCTTTTCATTCCTTGTAATTTTGACAAGCCAGCTCGGAAATCGAGAACGGTCGGAGGCTCGCTCACACTATCCGTATACCATCTTGGCATAATGGCTTGTATATTTTGAGTATGGCATGTATAGCATTATAATTATTTTGTATATATGGTCTTATGATATGGTTATTGAGTGGTATGGAAATGCTTGGTAATGATTAGCCATTGGAATGGCTAATCATGATCATATTTGGTGTTATGTATGTCAAATTACTAGCTAATCCATGGAAACCATGAAATAGGTAAAATTTACCATAAAATAGATTCAGACAGCAGTAGTGACGTGAATTTGAAAAATCACTAAAAATAGTAGAAATAGAATTAAATAATGAATAAGTTATGGAATCGAAGCTTGATGAGTCTATTTTCATATGGAAGAAGCGAAACAGGTATATGAGCTATATTTTATGAGATGTTTAAATTTTTGTGAAACAGGGCCAGAGTGATTTCTGGATCCCCTATTCTGACTTTGGAAATTCACCATAAATTTTACGAAGATAATTAGAAGTCATACTTTATATGTACAGATTCATTATTGAGTATAGTTTTATTAAAGACAAACGGCATAGTCATTGAAGCTCTGTACAAGGAGATATCTGATTTGTAATACACAGAGGTCAGAGTAGTCAAACCCTGAAACAGGGGAGAATTTAACTAATAAACTGTACTAATTGGCCTGACCAAAAATTCTAGAAAATAATTACTAGATAGATATATGAGTCTAGTTTCAGGAAAAATTTACAGAATTTGATTTCGAGTTTTGGAACTCGAGATATGATTTTTAAAGCAACTGTGATGCAGTTAGCCAGCTTGTCTAGAAATTTTAAAATGAATTGTATGAGCTGTTTAAGTAATGAATTAAGTCCGTTAACACCTCGTGTTCGACTCCGGCAACAGTCTCAAGTACGGGGCGTTACACATGGCAATGGTAAGTTTTGAAAGGATACCACGTAAGACCATGACAAGTCATGGAAATGGTAAGGTACCCGTGTATCCTTAGTATTCCAAGTGGTTCAACGAGAAAATTTAAAGAGAATATCAAGGTAAGGTAAGGTAAGACGAGTTATATTAAAAAGGGTAAGACAAGTTCATGCTAGAAGAGCAAAGGTAAGTATATAATGTTCATGTATGCTTGATAAGGAAAAAGATAAGTAAAATGTATTAATAAGTTTGATTAAGTAAGTATTTAAGTAAGTGAGTAAGTGAAGAAGTTTAAAATATGTCTATGACAATTAATGAAGTTACATTAAGTAGTATCATGCCAAGTAGTAAGATAATTCTTATGAATGTTGTTATTTATTTGCATGCAAACTTACTAAGCTTAATGCTTACCCCTTTTATTTTCCTTTTTTTCTTATAGTTTTTTCAAGCTAACTCGGGGATCGTAAAGTACGTCGGATGTCCAGGCATTCTATCACAACAATTATTTTGGTATAGCATGTATAACATCGTAGCCATTTTGTGTGTATGATCTTATGATATGGCTAATGAACGGTATGTAAATGTTTGATAATGATTAGCTATTGGAATGACTAATCAAGGACATGTTTGGTGTTTTGAATGCCTAAATGCTAGTTATTCCATAGAAATCATGAAAAAGGTGAAATTAGCTTTAAAATAGTATCAGACAACAGTAATGACGTGAATTTGAAAAATCACTAAAAATAGTAGAAATGGATTTAGATAGTTAATGAGATATAGAATTAAATCTTATTGCGTCTATTTTCATATAAGAGAAACAGAGTAAATAAAGGAGTTGTATTTAATGAGATATTTAAATTTTGGTGTGACAGGGTCAAATTGATTTCTGAATCCCCTGTTCTAAATTTAGAAATTCACTAAAAATTATACAAAAATAATTAGAAGTTATTTTTTATATGTATAGATTCCTTATTTAGTATAATTTTAAGAGAAATAAACGGCATAGTTATTTGAATTCTTTATAGGGAGAAGATTAATTCGTAGTGAACAGAGGTCAGAGCAACAAAATACTGAAATAGGGGAAACTTTAACTAATAAACTGTACTAATTGGCTAGACCAAAAATTCTAAAAAAATATTAATAAGAAGATATATGAGTTTAGTTTCAGATAAAATTTATGGATTTGGATTTCAAGTTTTGTAACTCAATTTATGATTTATTTAGTGACTATGACGCAAATGGATAGTTTATTTATGAAAGATGAAATAAGTTGTTTTGATTTGTTTAAGTGATCGGAAAATTTTTATTGATTCCAGTTTGTTCCCGAACCGTTTCAATTTCATGTTTTAGGCTCTTGAAGACCCTTTTTAGGGACATAATGAATGAATTAAACTATATTAATTTTAAAAGCAAATATTTATGCCCTAAATTAGTAAGCTAAGTCTGGTAAAGCCTTGTGCTCGACTCCAGTGACAGTCTCGGGTAAGGGGTGTTACACCTTTAGAGTTCCCGTTAAAAGTAAAAATCTCTTATTTAAGTTTCAAATTAGATAAGTTCGGTGAACACATCTTAGTTCGAGTTACAAGTAAATCGAAGACATTTTCTTTAGAGTTTTTATTTAAGATTTCTATAAGATTTTAGCCTAGATTAAGACATTAATATGCTTAAATAAAAAAAAACCTAGCTCTTAAGACCCCGTAGGACTATCCCTAGATAGGCGTTTTGAGGGTGCTATAACCTTTCCTGTAACTCCCCAAACCCGGTGTAATAGCTCGGTTTTAGCTAAGTCAGAACAGTGGTTTCGGAACCACAAATTTGATTTCAAAAAAATTATTTTATTATTATTTTAATATTTACAACATGATATTAGATTTGTGAAAAAATTTCGTGAAGAAATTTTACCGTTAAATGCTTAATTCGGTAAAAAGGACTAAATCGCGTAAGGTGTAAGATATGAGTCCTATTAGTTAAATGAACCAAATAGTTATAGAACTTTAATGTGGAAGTCCTTATTTGGTAAATGGCCATTAAAGAGATTGTGGATTTTGATGGCTTGGAATTAGTGTAATTATTAAATGTTTTAAAGGTTATTTTGGTAAATAAGTGATAAAAGACAAAATAAATAAAACTAAAATAATTTCTCATCTTTATTTCTCTCCTCCACCGAAATTTCAAACAAAAAGGGCAGCCATGGATGAAGCTTCATTCGGCCATGGTGTTTTTGTATGCATGTAGGTATTTTCTACTCGGTTTTTAATAATTTTTATGTTTTCAAAATTGTTGTTGCTTAATCTATCTAATGGGGGGACTAACTTACAAAACTATTGAATAGTTTGATATTTTTCATTGATGATAATGCTAGGTTTTAAAGTTTTATAGAAGAAAATAAATCCTTATTGTTAAATAAACAACTTTTATTAAAGTATTTTTAATGAAATTGTCAAATAGGGGCTAAATTGATAAATGTGAAAATAGTGTGTTAAATATGTGAAATTATAAATTGTATGGGCTTATATGAGCATGTATGATTTTTGGCTAGGCTTGGGTGTGATGAAATTTCATGAATTTTAATTTTACGAGCCTAGGGACTAAATTGTAAAAAGGTCAAAAGTATAGGGGCAAAATGGTAATTTTCCATAAGATGAAATTTGATTGAATTGAGTAGAATAATGATTAAATGAGTTTAATTTGATTATTTAGATCAAGTTAAGCCTCATGCGGGTCTAGATTGAAGGAAAAGCAAAGATTCGGACTAGTCGATCCGTTCCGTCGTTTTAACAATCGAGTTAAGTTTGTATGCAATCAGCATTGTTATATTTATGCTTTTAATACTTTGATATCATATAAATTGTATATACATTTCTATTGTTATGTTTAACGACATATTGGCTAAGAATGGCACTTAGTGTGCGGTTTGAAATAGCTTCGGCTAAATGTGGCACTTGGTGTGCGATTTGAGATAGCTTCGGCTATATATATGTGGCATTTAGTGTGCGAAATATTGAGAATGTCACTTGGTGTGTGAGATATTGAGTATGACACTTAGTGTACGAGACATCGAAGATGCAACGGCATTACGTGTATGAATGAAATGGTAAGGGTTGGTACACGTATGTCTGCAAAACTCATGAGAAATGATTTCGGTTTATGATGCATCTTTGTAACGAAGTAAATAAGTGAGTCATGCCTATGAGAATGATTTTTTTATGATCTTGTGATTATGGGTCCATGCTTATGTTGTATAAATATGTATTTATACTATGATGGTTGAAATGACTTGTAAAGGTGTTATAAACTTAGTTATCATTATTTACACTAAAACAGTTTTGGACAGCAGCAGCAGTCCGAATTTGAAAACTCACCAAAAATGGTGGAAATTGAATTAGGGGTTGAATAAGATATGAAATTAAATATTATTGAGTCTATTTTCTTATAAAAGAAATGGTGTAAGAAAAAGAATTTTATATTATGAGATATTTGAATTTTCGTGAGACAGATTTAGAATGATTTCAAAATCCCCTATTATGATTTGAGAAAATCATTAAAAATTGTAAAAAAATAATTGTAGGTTACAATTTATATACTTAAAATCTTTAATGAATCTATTTTTAAAAGAAACAAACAAGAACATCATCTGAATCTCGTATGAGGAGATAATAAATTTTTAGTAAAGAAAGGTCAAAGGTGTCAAACAGCAGAATAGGGGTAACTTTGAAGAATAAACTGTACTTATTGGCTTATCCATAAATTCTGAAAATTTTATAGTAGAAATATATATGAGTATAGTTTCAAGGAAAATTAATGGATCAAAATTTAGAGATCTTTATCTCAAGTTATAAATGATTATGATTGTGCTACCTTGAAAACATGTTGTTAGAATTTAGCAAAAGCGTGTTAATAAGTTGCTTATTATTTTCATACGGACTTACTAAGCTATATAGCTTACTCCCCTTTCTTTCCCATCTCTTATAGGTTTATTCAGCTAGCTCGGGTTGGAGATCACCGGAGATTCAATCACACTATCAAGCTACCATTTGGGTTATAAGTATTCAAGCACTTGAATTTATGGCATGTATGGGGGCTTAGTCAATTGTGTATGTGTCATTTGATTTGGCCAAATGTATTGGCTTATGATGATATATTGATTCATTTTGTATATATAGCCATGAAATGTGGCTTATATGACTATTTGGGTTGTAATGCCTAATTATATGTACTTGCATGTGCCAAAGGTCATGTGGTGTGATATTGTTGTTTAATATGGATGGGTGTGTGGATATGGTTTAGGTGCTTTATAATTGGCTGATGACATAATTGGCATGAGTATGAAATAAGAGAATGGGTTAATGATAGTCATGGCATGAAAGTTTGATAAGTTTAAACTAGGCAAAGATTGGCACCTTAAGCATGAATAAATTGATATGAAATCACCATGATCATGACTTGTTTAATAGTGTTTAAATGCTCAATTATGCCATGAAAAGTGCCATTAAAATTATGTTTAAGTATGTGCAAATGAAGGTGCCAAATGGCTTGGTAAATAGCCACTTTCTTGGCCACACGGGCAGAGACACAGCCGTGTGGAGGGCACGGCCTAGCATACGGGTGTGTGACCCTGTTTCATGATGAAATTTTTAAGTTTTCAAAGTTTTTGGTTTAATCCCGAATAATCTCCGATGCGTTTTTAGGGCCTCGTAAGCCCGTTTAAAGGATGTTATACGTATTTATGAATGTTTTTGATTTGAATGAAATTTTATGGCCCGATTTTATGTGATTGTGTATGTTTAAGTCTGATAATCCTCGCATCCTATCCTGGCCTCGGACACGGGTAAGGGGTGTTACACCTGGCCTAGACGCTATAGGTGAATCTGGTGATGTCACATGGATTGAAAATTGAAATCGCTTTTATCAAGTTAAAACATATTCATAGATTAGCTACTAATTATCTCGTTCATTTCAAATCTATTTCCTTGTTACTAAATATTTTCTATAGCGGAAGCTTTTAAATCCGTGACATTTAAGGAAAACTATTTGCGTTTGGTAAAATCGTTATTTTTAATAAATCGAGTTTATGTTGAGTTTGGCAGTTTAAAAACCCATGAAAACAGTCTAAATCTGAAATAAAAGCAAACAGTCTGAAAGTCCCAAATTTACAGCCAAATACCTCAACAGAAATAGAAAATAAACCATAAAGAAATGTAAAGCAGTTTCAAAATAACCCATGTGGTCACTGTTGAGTCCTCTGCCCCACCGATCCATCTAAGTTTGGGGATTACTTGTACACATTAAATAGAAGGGGTGAGTTTACGTAAACTCAGTGTGTAATCCCCACAAAAAACATGCATACAGTTAATTAACAGTAAACAGTCAAATACAGTCTGGGGCTTAAGCCCATTATAGTTTTAGTAGCAGTTCGGGCCTTAGCCCATTATAGTTTCAGTATCAGATATGCATTAGGGCCTAAAACCATCACAGTTATAGTATCAGATATATAGTCCTACCTAACCAGCCTCTAGACACCATCTCTGTCCATCCCTATACTCCATGTGGGGTTTAAAACACCCATCCATCCCTACACTCCAAGTAGTACCGAATGTGGCACATAATCAGTATATTGCAGCTGAGCTACCAAATAATAGGCTTTAAGCCTATCAGTACACTTCTTCCAATATATCATCATCCCAACCCAATGCAATGCAACATACAAAATGTCATGCTATTATGCAACTATCAATAATACGTAAACACATATATATATAGTAATCATGCATAATTTATCATGCATCACATACACTCACATGGGTCTAGGTAACGCTTACCGACCCTACGGTAGGTTCACAGTTGACTTGGATGACCCGTGCAACCCTAGGAATCATTTCAGATAAATGGGCTCACACGCCCGTGTGGCCCAAACGCCTAGATTGGCCTTGGCCCGTGTGAATCACATGGCCTGGCCCAAATTCTCACACGCCTGTGTAGGCTCACATGCTCGTGTGGCCCACACGACCCAAATCAGTCTAGCCCGTGTGTCACACACAGCCTACCTGGCCATCACATGGCCGTGTCTTGTGCACGCACGACCTAGTCTCGTTGATCAGAAGCCCTTGTTATGGCACACGACCTACCACACGGGCTACCACACGCTCGTGTGTCATCGACAATGAGGTTTTTGGCTTTCACCGAAACCTCGTTTCTGTGTTTTCGGGAGCACACCTGGTACGATTTTGATGTAGAAACACTTCTGAGCACTCTAGAACCTATATTCGACTAATAAAGCACTGTATTAAACACTTAGAAATTGAACTAAAACCAAACCCAAATCGAGATACTCATCCTTAAAGCGACGAAACTTTCCCCAACCACCTCGAATCAGTCGATCACGAAACAGCACAAGGAGAACCTTGATCCTCATAATATGCTGCTACCAAAGCGACAATAACCCTAATCAAAAAATTAATATTCACAACTTACAAACCACGAGAATCCACTTACCGAAACGTGTGATGAAAATCGAACTAGCGAAGCTGACGATGAAAGTCAACAAAAAGAAAAAAAATCAAGGAGAAGATGGAAGAAAGAAGAGCAAAAATCGAATATGGGAGAAGGGAGGAAAGCAAGAAAGTATCAGGACTTTTCCCCAAAAGTCACCGAAATTTTGAAAAAGAAAGAAAGATTATCAGAAAACTAACATTCTGATCACAAATCCCTAAATTCTCTCCTACTTTCACTCCTACAATCCACACTACTCACAACCACCTTAGTAGTTTGGCTAAACTTAAACTCCTACAGTCCACCGAGAAAAAATCAACCCTCTTGCTCATGCAAGGATTCGAACACAAGTCCTCCAACATCCTAACACTCAACTTAATCACCAGACCAGCAGGCCCATTCTGTTATATACTTACAAACAATTAATTATGTAATACCCCAAACCCGGCCTAAAAGTCTAGACTGAATTTAGAATGCTACGTTGATCTCCGAAGTGATAGTGAGAAAATTCTACAAAAAAAATACATCCTTTATTACTGGAGAACATTTCCACAGACCTTTATTCCATTTTCCCAAAACATATATTTCATTACGAATCCAAAACATATAAACATTTAAAAATTTCATCTGCAAGTTTAACAGAATAACTGTACGAATAAAAGTTTAAAACAGAAATTATACCACAGTCTTATAAAACTTTACAGTTCAACTCAAACCAAATAGCAATTAAAAATCGAAATAATACTTATAGTTCATTTCCTTTAAAACTGTCCAAGACCTCCGTGTACTAAGCCTATCAATAGAATCCAGAACTATACTTGAAAGGGAAACAGAAGAGGGGGTGAGCTAGTCGAGCTCAGTGTGAAATCAAACTAGTTAAACTACAGAAGCAGAAACAGGAACTCGAAGTAGAACATACTTACAGGCATATGACAGTTGAGCGAATTCGCCCAAAATCAAACACACACCATACATAATTTACAGTTATATGGGTCAATCAGACACACATAGTCTTATGTACCATTCAAACATATTAGCAGTAATCCTCAAGCAATCACAGTAACTATCTAGTTAGACAGTTGCAGTCAAAGTCTACAAAATCCTCATACACACAAGTGCTTTTCAATCGAACAGTCAATCAGACATTTCGGTCGAACAATCAATATGATGCATATGAATGCAATTGAATTAAGAGAAATCCACCCATCTAGCCAACACACCTCTCCATCCCCCATCACTGTTCATAAGAGCTTTAAGCTTGTCCCACCAATCACTCCACTCAGGACCTCGTGAGGCACATCCAACCCTGTACTCCAACTAATATCATCCCAGGTTTCCCGGCAACGATGGCTATCAAGATTGTCCACGACCCTCTGGGTATTAGGACAAATAATATCCAGATAGACTGCCAGTCACGTATATTACGCAATAAAGTGAGAGTATAAGCTGTCCTGTGCAATGCGGCAAACCGCAGTACAAACATGCAGTATGAACTACCAGATCAGATAATAGAACGTAGTATAGCTAACGTACATGCGGTACAGTGCAATATAGTAAACTGTTATACCATTAGGTTATAGTAAAACTGTCAATTCCATCAATGATATGTAGTGATGCTGACATATGTACTATACGGTGTAGTGCGGTAGTCCGCAGTACAGTCAAATTGTCCACGACCCTCAAGGTATTGGGACCGCCCATAACCTTCTGGGTATTAGGGGCTCATAACTAACAGATCAGTTGCAAGTTTAGTTCAGTCAATCTTCCTTCTCTTCAAAATCCCACCCAAAATAATTTATGCATATGTATGCATATATGCAGTCAGATGTACACAATCAAAATACCGGTCTCAGATAATTAATCAGCAGTAGACATTCACATCTAATCGGTCAGTTACAAAATCATACCTGTGCACACTCATAAATCAAATTCAGTATCAAGCCTATCGTACAACCAATTGCAAATAACACACACATCAAGCCCAAATCAGAGTTACAATTACCCTCAGTAAAGCTTAGTTGAGGGTTGGAACACACAGAGTTGTGAGAACACACAGAGTTGTGATTACACTTAAATTTGACCTAAAATCATTATTTGGAGAGATAGGGACATACGCCCGTGTGATTCAGTCGTGTGGAGCAACCCAGGCTGCGTGGGAGTCCAAACGCCCGTGTGAAGGGTTGTACATGGCCTTGTGAACAGGCCATGTAACTCACTATCCAAAATTGCTAAAATAAGGTGCAAGGAAGACACGACCGTGTGTTCTAAAACACACGCCTATGTCGGATCCCTGAATCCTCAAGTCAGCTACACGGCTGTGTGGCTAGGCCGTGTGACTCCTAAAACTTAGAATCCCTAATTCCCAAACCTACACGCCTGTGTGCCCAAGGGACACGTCCGTGTGAATTTTAACAAAATCCCCAAATCGACCACACGGCTATGTGGCACCCAATTTGGCCCAAAAACCCTAATTCCCAAATTCATACAATTGTGTGCCACGACACACCCATGTGGTCATTATTAAGGCCACAAAACCACCCCAAAATAGCTCGAAACCACCATCTAAGCCACCAGAACCATCCCTAATCTTTTCCCTATCAAAAACATATCAGAAAGTGGCGGTTTCTCCTCACTTCCAATGTCTAGAACCCAAAATCTTCAGGTTAACACCTAAACAAGATATGTCGAAATAGAAATTTTGCACAAATGATAATGAGAAGACAAGGTTTATAATCCCACACTTGTTTTGACGACGAGGAAGATGACAGAGGCGTGACAATTCAAAATTCGCAAGCAAAACAATTCAAAAGCGATTAAAATAACCCCCCAAAAGAAAAAGTAATAGAGAACAAAAAGATAAAGATACTAGGAATAGAACGTGTAACCCACCAAAATAAGATAATAATAAATCAAAATAAAATAAGTTAAAAATAAAGTACAAATATTAAACCAAAAAAATAATACTAAATAATTTTTAAAACATACTAAAGTAAAATCATTTGCTAGAATGCTCACAAGAGGATTCGAACACATGACCTCCAACACTCCAACATTCCACTTAACCAACAAACCAGCAGGCCCATTCTCAACACTAAAATGCACAGTTATACACAAATGTGCAACCTCTTATAACGCCCTAAATTTGGGCCTAGAAGGAATAGGCCTTGAGCGTGGGAACACATAAAAGTTTATGTGTGCGAGAAATATCACAAATTGCATATTGGCTTTAGTGGCTAAGTATTTGGGCATATTTGGGAGTGTTGGAGAAGTCCTGGGTTCAAACCTGGGCTTTAGCTAAATTTTTTATTCAAGTGAATAAAACCCTTGGTACTTGGAAGTAAGCCTTTTAAATAATTAAGATTAAAACGTGACACAAGATGAGCTTGTAATTTAGTGGTTGTGGCGTCATTAAGATGGCAAGGGAGCTTGAGTTCGAGTCACTCTATGCACAAATGAGTATTTATTTTACTCCTTTGCTGTGTGAGTGGTGGAGTTTAAATAAAACACTACAAGGGTGGTTGGAATTTGAACTGGTCAAGGAATGGATTACGGAGAAAATTAAGGAGAAGATTGGGTAGGAAATCATGGAGGGATTTTAGGAGGAAAAAGGGCAGTTTGAAGTGAGGCAAGACTGTGCCAAATTTGCTTGGGAAGTACTCAGAAATTCAGCTGCGGAAGGGTGCCTTTCATTTTCGGCTTTTGGTAATCATCATTTTTTGTTTTTTATCCTCTACAACATCTTAGTCGTATACTTTCCTTGAGTGGCCGAATACATTTTGACTTGTTTTCATAACTCATTCATCTATTCTTTTGAGTACTACGATCAATTCTATTCTGCTTCTTTCTCTATTTTTTCACTTCAGCATTCGTTCACCCATATTTCCCCTTTCGGTTAGCCCTCAAGTTGTATTCTCTTTTCTTTTGAGTTCTTTCCAGATACCTTTTTCTTCTTCCTTTTTGTCATTTCCTTCGGTTTTTGTCAAATAACTATTCTTTTTTCCCTTTATAACTTTCGACTTCTGTAATTGATTCTAAACAATCAGCTGAACATCTACCGTCTTGTCTCTCTGTACTTCTCTACCTTCATCTTCAATTGTTTCATTGGCCGAATACACATAGGTGAGCATCCAAATTGCACTTTCTTTCCTCTTTCAGGTTTTCCCTTTTCTGGTTATTATCTTTTGTTTCTCCTTTTCTCACCAACTATATTATTTTGGTATACTCTTTAGATTAAACCGATTCTCGACTCGTGTACACTACTCCTTTTCTTAGTATATGGTTATACGGTCTGGTAAGTGGTGGAGAATGGGGTATAAGGTTCTTGTTGTAATGATATCATATGTCTGGTGTGAATCTAAAGAAGAAGGGGGTTCTTGTGTAGGTTGTGGCCAAGGGTGATTGGTGCATTGTTCGTGAACTGAAGATGTGATCGCTTCTGTTGTTGGTAAGGGCATCAGATTTTAGAATTTCGTTAGATTTCGTTAGTGTTTTGAGTTAAGTTTCTAACCGGATATTATTGGTTTAATTTAGGTAAAAGGTTACTTTGAGCACAGTTCGCTTTCATAATTAGGTGTGTAACCGTATGCTATGTTTGATGATCGACTGAAAAGCCTAAAGCGTGTGTATTTGTATGCAGTATTCGATAATCGTTTGAAAGCTGAAAGTATGTGTTGTTTACACTGCTATGACTGTAGATCGATGAAATGCCGAAAAGTACAAAATATGGCGTATGATACCACATGGGCGTGCGATCGGACGTGAGGTGAATCGAGCCCACGAACATGGGCGTTAGACTATAGAGGCCACCATGAGCGCTCTCGTGGTCTTAGGCTGTTCTGGGCCTTGTTGGGCTAAATGGTTCATGTGGTCCCAATGGCCTCGTGGGCCCCACATGGATAAATGTATGTGATGTGGTAAGTGTTGTTTGGACTGTGATGTTGGCACAATTGTGGCTGTTTTTGTGTTAAATAGGCCACACGTGTGTGTGGGCCCATTTGGGCTGAGTAATGGGCCTTAGGCCCACTTACACTGTTATGTTTGTTTAGGTTACATAAGTCACTCGAGGCGACGGTGGACCATCTATTGGGTCGTTAAGACCCTAGTTTGTAAAATTACCAAAATACCACTGTAGGGTAAAATGACTATTTTTCCCTTGTGGGTAAATGACCAAATTAGACTATGAATTTGACCGAGTTGACTGTGATCGTATGACTGTGTTTTAACTGACTTGATGGTGGTTGTACAACTGATATGCTTTTAATATATGTTTAAATTATTGGTACTGAGCATGACTATTTTATATACACGTGTGATGATTGAGCATGACATACACGAAATATTGCATAGGGTTTCGAATTTTGATATGGAGGAAGTACTGTACTGGTGACTATGTCACATTCACTGTTATTGGTGGCTTTGCCACATTTACTGTTTCTAGTAGCTATGTTGCATTATTATTACTGGCAACTTTGCTGCGATATTGGTGTGTTGGCTGGGTGGGTCGATTTATATCCCCACATGGTGTGTTGGTTGGTATGGGTGGTGTGCTGGCTAGATTTGAGTGGGATGCACAATTGCATTATACTGTACTGATATTGTATTGGTCTTAGGCCCACACTGTTATTATATAGGGCTAAGGCTTAGACTGTACTAATACTGTATAGGGCTAAGGCCCAAACTGTACTGTTATTGTATAGGGCTAAAGCCCAGGCTGTTTTGTATGTTTTTATTTCTGTTTTCTGTTAGGGGATTACACACTAAGTTTTCATAAACTCACCCATTTGTTTTAACTGTACAGGTCATCCCTAGCATTAGGAGGATCGGTGCTGCGAGGGACTTGGAGATGGTCACACGACTACAGTCTTATTATACTTTGGACTTTATTTATGGTTGAAATTTCGTTTTGGGTTTTTAGTTTTTGTAATAAGGCCCTCTAACTTTCTAGCTTTTAATTTTGGATTTCCGCTTATCATGAATTATATCTATTAAAAGTAGAACGCAGTTTTTTTCAAAATGATAACTATTTTCTAAACACTGCATTACCGCAACACTTTTAAAATGCTTCCGCAACAAATAGGGGTTTACAAGTAATAATGAATTAAAGTGAATAACGAATATCTAGAATGATTAAAGTTTGAACAAAGAGGCTTTAAAATTTCCAAACGGGATTTCATTAGCTAGAGCAAGTTTTTGAAAAGCACTCCAATGTGACACACAAGATTCGAACGTAATATCTAGGCCGGGTTTGGGGTATTACATTTAGTGGTATCAGAGCCCGAGTTGTAAAACTTGGCTGTGGAATGGGTTTTCAAAATTTGAATTTCAAAAAGTTGTTTACACATATGTGATATGTTTGATGTATTTCTTCTGAAAAGTGTGGCACACCGAGTCTCTGGCGCCGAATCTGTAAGTTTTTGAAACTGATGTTTGTGTTCATTGAAAAGCAGTAGATAAAAATACTGTGATTTCTTAGATAATAGACTGTATTGTTACACTTAAAGTTAGAGTTTGTATCTATTCTGTGTGTGTTCTGAAAATGGTATACATGTGATATATATTCGCTCCGATGGATAGATGGTTTGGTACATGCTTGTATTATTAGGATTATAGTGTGTAGCGAGAGCGTAGTGTGGCAGGCTAGGATGTGTGACTGTTTTGATAGCTGGAAATTTTGAAGACGAAATTTCTTTAATGGGGTAGATTTGTAACGCCCTGAATTTGGGCCTAGAAAGAATGGGCCTTGAGCGTGGGAACATATAAAAGTTTTGTGTATGAGAAATATCACAAATTGCATGTCGGCTTTAGTGGCTAAGTATTTGGGCATATTTGGGAGTGTTGGAGAAGTCTTGGGTTCAAACCTAGGCTTTAGCTAAATTTTTGATTTAAGTGAATAAAACCCTTGGTACTTGGAAGTAAGCCTTTTAAATAATTAAGATTAAAATGTGACACAATATGAACTTGTAGTCCAGTGGTTGTGGCGTCATTAAGGTGGCAATGGAGCTTGAGTTTGAGTCACTCTATGCACAAAGGAGTATTTATTTTACTCATTTGCTGTGTGAGTGGTGGAGTTTGAATAAAACACTACAAAGGTAGTTGGAATTTGAACTAGTCAAGGAATGGATTATGGAGAAAATCAATGAGAAGATTGGGGAGAAAATCATGAAAGGATTTTAGGAGGAAAAATGGGGGTTTGAAGTGAGGTAAGACTGTGCCGAATTTGCTTGGGAAGTTCTCAGAAATTCGGCTGAGGGAGGGTGCCTTTTATTTTTGGCTTTTGGTAATCATTGTTTTTGGTTTTTTTTCCTCCGCAACATCTTAGCCGTATACTTTCCTTGAGTGGCCAAATATAGTTTGAGCTATTTTCATAAATCTGATATTCTTTTGAGTACTACGATCAATTCTATTCTGCTTCTTTTTCTATTTTTCACTTGGCATTCATTCACCCATACTTCCCCTCTCGGTTAGCCTTCTAGTTGTATTCTCTTTTCTTTTGAGTTCTTGCCAGATACCTTTTTCTTCTTCCTTTTTGTCATTTCCTTCGGTTTTTGTCAAGCAACTATTCTTTTTTCCCTTTCTTACTTTCGGCTTCTGCAATTGATTCTAAACAATCGACTGAACATCTACTGCCTTTTCTTTCTGCACTTCTCTACCTTTACCTCCAATTGTTTTATTGGCCGAATACTCATAGGTGAGTATCTGAATTGCACTTTCTTTCATCTTTCAGGTTTTTCCCTTATCTGGTTATTGTCTTTTTTTCTCATTTTCTCACCAACTATATTATTTTGGTATACTCTTCAGATTAAACCGATTCTCGACTCATGTACGCTACTCTTTTATCAGTATTTGGTTATGTGGTTTGCTAAGTGGTGGAGAATGGGGTATAAGGTTCTTATTGTAGTGTATCATATGTCTGGTGTGAATCTAATGAAGAATGGGTTCTTGTGTAGGTTGTGGCGAAGGGTGATTGGTGCATTGTTCGCGAACTGAAGAGGTGATCGCTTCTGTTGTTGGTAAGGGAATTGCATTTTGGAATTCCGTTAGATTTCGTTAGTGTTATGAGTTAAGTTTCTAACCAGATATTATTGGTTTAATGTAGGTACAAGATCACTTTGAGCATAGTTCTCTTTCATCATTAGCTGTGTAACCGTAGGCTATGTTTGATGATCGGCTGAAAAGCCTAAAGCGTGTGTATTTGTATGCGGTATTCGATAATCATTTGAAAGCTGAAAGTATGTGTTGTTTACATTTCTATGACTGTACATCGGTGAAATGCCGAAAAGCTAGAAATATAGCGTATGATGCCACATGGGCGTGCGATTGCACGTGAGGTGAACCTAGCCCACGGACATGGGCGTTAGACTGTAGAGGCGACCACGAGCATTCCCGTGGTCTTGGGCTATTCTGGGCCTCGTTGGGCTAAATGGGCCGTGTGGGCCCAATGGACTCGTGGGCCTTACACGAATAAATGTATGTGATGTTGTAAGTGTTGTTTGGACTGTGATGTTCGCATAGCTGTAGTTGTTTTTATGCTAAATGGGCCATACGAGTGTGTGGGCCCACTTGGGCCGAGTAATGGGCTTTAGGCCCACTTACATCGTTATGTTTGTTTAGGTTATGTAAGTCACTCGAGGCGACAGTGGACCACCTGTTGGGTCGTTAAGATCTTAATTTGTAAAATTATCGAAATACCCTTGTAGGGTAAAATAACTGTTTTTTCCTTGTGGTTAAATGACCGACTTAGACTATGAATTTGACCGAGTTGACTGTGATCGTATGATTGTGTTTTAACTGACTGATATGCTTTTAATATATGTTTAAATGACTATTACTGAGCATGACCATTGTACATACACGTGTGATGATTGAACATGACATACCCGACATATTGCATGCGGTTTGGGATTTTGATATGGAGGAAGTACTATACTGGTGACTATGTCACATTCACTGTTACTAGTGGCTTTGCCACATTTACTGTTTCTAGCAGCTATGTTGCATTATTATTACTGGCAGCTTTGCTGCGATATTGGTGTGCTGGCTGGGTGGGTTGATTTATATCCCTACATGGTGTGTTGGTTGGTACGAGTGGTGTGCTGGCTGGATTTGAGTGGGATGCATAATTGCATTACACTGCACTGATACTGTATTGGGCTTAGAGCCACACTATTACTGTATAGAGCTAAGGCTCAGGCTGTACTGATACTGTATGGCGCTAAGGCCCAGACTGTACTGATACTGTATAGGGCTAAAGCCTAGACTGTTTTGCATATTCTGATTTCTGTTGTCTGTTAAGGGATTTCACACTAAGTTTTCGTAAACTCACCCATTTGTTTTAACTATACAGGTAATCCCCAGCTTTAGGAGGATCGGTGCTGCGACGGACTCGAAGATGGTCACACGACTGCAGTCTTATTATGCTTTAGACTTTATTTATGGTTTAGATTTCGTTTTGGGTTTCTAGTTTTTGTAATAACGCCCTCTAAATTTCTAGCTTTTAATTTGGGATTTCTATTTATCTTGAATTATATCTGTTAAAAGTAGAACACGGTTTTTTTTCCAAAATGATAAGTGTTTTCTAAACACTGCGTTACTGCAACACTTTTAAAATGCTTCCATAACAAATAGGGTTTTACAAGTAATGAAGAATTAAAGTGAATAACGAATAGCTAGAATGGTTTGAGTTGTAACAAAGAGGATTTAAAATTTCCAAACGGGTTTTCATCAGCTAAATCAAGTTTTCGAAAAGCACTCTAATGTGACACACCAGATTGGGCCATGACGTCTAAGCCGGGTTTGGGGTGTTACACCTCCTCACAGTTCCTATGCTTAAAACCCAAAACTTTTAGGCTTAAAATTCGGGGCATTACAAATTAAAAGCCTGCTGACCAGAGATAGGGATTGATTCAGAAAAATACCAAAATTTAGCTGAAGTCATGGTTTGAACTTGGGACCTCCCATACACACCCAGAACACATAACCACTGAAGCAAACAAATATTTATGACAAATTCACAAAAGACGAAATTAAAAAATTTTAGGGCGTTACAACTCCACCCCTATTGTAAGACCCCGCACCCGAGACCGCTGCCGGAGTCGGACACGAGGGGTTAACGACTTAAACCACTCATTTTCACAGTCCATTTTAAAAATTTCCAGGCAGTTTGCTAACTGCGTCACTGTCACTTTAAAAATCATATCTTGAGTTCCAAAACTCAAAAATCAGTTTTGTAATTTTTCCCTGAAACTACACTCATATTTCCATCTACATATTTTTTTCTAGAATTTTTGGTTGGTCCAAGTAGTACAGTTTATTAGTTAAAGTCTCCCCTGTTACAGGGTACGACTACACTGACCTTCATGCATTACGACCTGGATATCTCCCTGTACAGGGCTTCAATACTGATGCCGTTTGTTTTTATAGAAACTAGACTCAAAAAGGAATCTATACATATATGACATGACTTCTAAATGTCTCTGGTTAATTTATAATGAATTTCCAAAGTCAGATCAAGGGATCCAGAAACCGTTCTGGCCCTGTCTCACGAAAACATTAACATCTCATAATATACTGTTCATATTAACGTTTCGTTACTTTCCTATGAAAATAGATTCATCAAGGTTAGATTACATAATTTATTCACTATTTAATTCCATTCCTACTATTTTTAGTGATTTTTCACATCCACATCACTGCTGCTGCCAGCCTCTATTTTTAAGGTAAACTTTACCTATTTCATGATCCTTCATGGATCAACTAGAGTTTGTCATACATATATCAAAAGTGATCATGAATAACCATTCCCATGGCTAACCGTTGCCAACATTTCCATACCTCTTGACGGACAACATACAAAACGATTATAATGCTATGATCAAAGCATATTTAAGCCATTTTCGCATGGCTATCCCAATTTACACAATACCGAAGGGTTCATGACCAACAACAAAAGGGTGGTCCTATACATGCCATTTCAAAGTTCAACCAAAAGTATACCAAAAGGAGCTTTGATAGTGTGGGCGACTTCGACTTCAAAATCCCGAGTCCGATAGCTGAAGAACCAAAATCTATAAAACAGAGAATCAAAGAAACGAAGTAAGCATTAAATGCTTAGTAAGTTTTGAGCAAAGAATTTAGACACAACCAAAGTATAGCATTCATGTAGCTAAACAGATAATTTCATATGCACAAATTTTCAATATCATACTTACTTCACATTACCAACCCTTATATTCATACACAAAGATCAACTTAGCCAAAGGCCGGTAGCTCATTTATCAACTGAGCGAATACTTATTTGTAAGGGCTCAACTAATTCAAAGCACATACGAAACATACCTCAATGTTGGGATGTTACAAGCGTATTAACTGAAATTTTTACAGCAAGATCGTTCATTCCCGAATCACGTACCTTCGGAATTTAACCGGATATAGCTACTCATTCAAATGCCTTCGGGACATAGCCCGGTTATAGTAACTCGCACAAATGCCTTCGGGACTTAACCCGGATTTAGTAACTCGCACCAATGCTTTCGGGCTTAGCCCGGAATTAGTAACTCGCACAAATGCCTTCGGATCTTAGTCCGGATATGGTCACTTAGCACAAAGCCTTCGGGACTTAGCCCGGACATCATTCGAATAACCATGCACATTTAACAATAAATCATGACACATTCGTGTTTCATTTTCATTAGCAAAACTCAAACACAAGACACTTATCACTCTTGCAATTTCGGCTCAATAGCCACACACAAAGAGCATGATTTTGATTTGCTTAAAACATGATCTAATCAAATCATAATTTAAGCTCTATTACTCAAGAACTTACCTCGGATGTTGTCGAACGATTTCGATGGCTATTCGACCACTTTTTCCTTCCCTTTATCGGATTTAGATCCCCTTTGCTCTTGAGCTTAATTAACCAAATAAATTGATTTAATCATTTGAGCATCGAAAAAAGGAACACAAGGCACTTAGCCCATATTTATACATTAGACATTAAAGTCACATACATGTGAAATCATGCATCAACTCAACATATTAACCCACACTCCCTTTTAGCCGATTGTCCTAACCAAGATAAAGGCATCAATATGCTTGCCTCTAACCGAATGCATGCAACACTTATCTTCTCATGTGGCCGAGTATGCATGTATATGTTGAGGCCAATTATATACTTAATACTTCCACAAGTATGGTTACTTGTATTGGTTATATACCGTTTCGTTTCAAATTCAAAACTCGGCTAATACGCATTTATACACTAGTAATCAAATACTAACATTTTTGCATTTTATCTTACTACCATTTCACATCTACTTTCTACCATGGCCGAATGCATCAAGACACCATTTACCCTTGCAAGGCATAAATTTCATCATCAAAACTAACAAGCTTATAATCCCATGACTGAAACCTCTAACAACACCAATTAAAATACTTCATGGGTTTGAGGTAAAACCAAGAAAGAAACTCATGAATATCGAGATATAAGCACTAACATTGTTCATCTAGATTTAGCAAGACACAACATCCATCACCCTTATATTTACCATAGCCGAAAACCTTACTCATTCCAAAAATTCAAATCTCAACTTGGTCACAAAAATAACTTGATATGTCACCAACACAACATCAACACAAGCAAGAATGATGCATCCATGGCCGAGTGTCATTTCCATCACATAGCAAGATTTAGACCATGGGCTAGGTAGAACTCAAGCTAACAACTAAAACATGCATGCATCTCATGGAACATCATCAAATATACCTTAGCCTAGTTACATGCATGGCCGAACCTCTTCAACCTTTCTTCTTCCTTCCTCCTTAAAATTTCGGCCAAGGATGAACCAAAGGATGAACACTTTTTTTTTGTTTTTCTTTCCTTCAACTCACGGCAATGGGGGGACAATCACACACATCCTTTCTTTTCTTTTCTTTTTGTTTCTCATCCTACTAACACTAATATTTTATTGCCCATGCTCTTTATTTTATTAATCCTTACATAATGCATTACCCCAACATGTTTATGACATGTTTTTAGCCATAACATCTTGTCCACCCATGCTCATGGCCGGCCACTACATATTAGGGGGAAAATTGACATGCAAGTCCTCCCTTTTGATTACATGCACTATTAGGTCCTTGTAGATTAGCCTATCACATTTCAAAAATGTCACCCATAAGTCCTTTTGACTAAATTCACATGCAATTTACTAAATCAAAGCCTAAAACTTTCACACCTTCATAATCACACATTTTAGACAATAAATATCACATTCAAATAATTTGGTGACTTGGTTTAGCGGTCCCGAAACCGCTTTCCGACTAGGGTCACTTTAGGGCTGTCACACCTATAAGAAATATTGACCTCGAAATTTACTTGATCAGAACAGATGAGGATACTACTGACACATTGAATCCTCAGGTTCCCACGTAGCTTCCTCAGTGATATGATTATGCCACAACACCTTCATTAAAGGAATTGACTTTGTAACACCCCAATCCCGTATCCGTCGCCGGAATAGGTAAAGGGGCATTACCGACTTGAAACTCATATCAGAACAATAAATTTTTTTTTGAACATTCCTTTAGATAAGTACTAAAGATAGTCAGGGATACAATTTAAACTTCTATAAGTACACATTAAAAAAAATGCCATTTTCGCATGGCTTATATACATTAACCAAAATATTCTTCGGCCACTGGTCTATTCTATACATGCCATAAAATAATTCTAAACATAACAGTAACAAACAGTGGATAGTGATAGTGTGACTAGTTGCTGACGATCCCCGAGCCTGTAGCTTCGAAATGAGATCTATAAAACAGAGAAAACAAAGTAAACGGAGTAAGCATTACAATGCTTAGTAAGTTTTAAGTAGTGTCAATAGATAACAATCAAATTATAACATAGTTGTTCATATTTTTATTTCACTCTTCCTTTGGGCCTACCATCCCTTTACCGAATATGCACATCTCATCATATACAATAGGCAGATAAACTTTCACATAAAAGTGAGATCATGTGACATGGATATATTGTATAATTTCACATAACCTCTCACACTGATTCGATGTCACATAATCATAGGAATAGCCTCATAGATTGCTCTCGTATGCATCACATAACTACCTTATGATTTAGTTCAAATCAAGCTCACATATAAACTTGGAGTACATACCTGTTTAACCTTTCGCATTGAATATATTTATAAGCAATTCTTATTACGAAGTCTTATAGCTTTAACCGCTACTCGAATTATCGGTGAGACCTTTAGCTCAGATGAAATCTCCACACGAAGTTATCGGGTCTTACCCGGACAAAATCTCCACACGTAGTCATCGGGTCTTACCCTGACATAATCTCCACACGTAGTCATCGGGTCTTACCCGGAATATATTTCCAAGTTTCATGTACATTTAATCACATGTTACAACATTCACATCGACTGTCATATTTGTAATTCATTTGCCTCATCAAATATCTAATAATACACACCTTTCACATTTGGTCATTCGGCCACAATATACACACATCGCCTACATATTTCACACTAGCCATTCGGCTTTACCACATATACTTATCTCATACATATTTCACATTAGCCATTCGGCTTTACCACATATACTTATCTCATACATATTTCACATTAGCCATTCGGCTTTACCACATATACATATCTCATACATATTTCACATTATCCATTCGGCTTTACCACATATACTTATCTCATACATATTTCACATTATCCATTCGGCTTTACCACATATACTTATCTCATACATATTTCACATTAGCCATTCGGCTTTACGACATATACATATCTCATACATATTTCACATTAGCCATTCGGCTTTACCACATATACTTATCTCATACATATTTCACATTAGCCATTCGGCTTTACCACATATACTTATCTCATACATATTTCACATTAGCCATTCGGCTTTACCACATATACATATCTCATACATATTTCACATTAGCCATTCGGCTTTACCACATATACTTATCTCATACATATTTCACATTAGCCATTCGGCTTTACCACATATACATATCTCATACATATTTCACATTAGCCATTCGGCTTTACCACATATACTTATCTCATACATATTTCACATTAGCCATTGAATGATTAGAACTTGAACTAACCACCTTCTTTATACATAATTTTCCAAGAATTTCAAGGTACTTACCTCTTCCAAACCTCCTCCAAGCCGAACATGAAGGAAGAGAACTCCTCTCTTCTTCCTTTGATTTTTTGGTCAAGAAGAACAAAGAGGATGAAGCCTTTTTCTTTTTTTTTTCTTCTAGGTACGGCAAAAGGGGGGGAGCAAGAATGAAACAACTTTGGTTTCTCCTCCCACTCCCCTCATATTTTATTGTTCTTCCTACAACATGTTATCACAAATTGTTTATATTATGTTTTACCCATCCCATTTTGTCTATCCTCAATGTCATGGCCGGCCACTACTAATTAAGTGGGGGAATTGACATGCAAGTCCACCCTTTTGATTTCATGCACTAATTGATCCTTATAGATTAACCTATCACATTTCAAAAGTGTCACACATAAGTCCTATTAACTAAATTCAAATATGAAATTTTCACACATGCATATATACATATAATAAGCATAAATTATGACGGTTAATTATTTTTATGACTCGGTTTTGTGGTCCCGAAACCACTTCCCGACTAGGGTCACATTAGGGGTGTCACAACTCTTCCCCCCTTTAGGGATTTTTGTCCCCGAAAATCTTACCGGCAAATAGGATAGAGTAACTTTCTCTCGTTGAGTTCTCTAGATCCCGCCTAGTTTCCTCAACTCCGAACTCATGCTTCAGTGCTTTAACTAAACAAACTTTCTTAGTTTGATCATAATAACTCACAGAGATCCACAAAATTGACACTTACTCACTTACTTTTCATTTCGGTAATAACACACATAGGTATAACACAATTTACTCATCGGTCTGAACCCACTAGGTATAGGCTCGAACCCCACGCAGAGGTTCTAGCCTACTTAACCCAAAGTCCGAATAGACTCGATAGCCATCAACTAATTAGGCTATTAGCCTATTATACACTTCACCGGTCCCAAATCTACTAGGCACAAGGCCTGAATAACTCAAATATCCAAAATTATCACCATTCATCAGAAATTCTTACCAACTTTCAAATGTCGAAACTTAGTCAAAATAATTTCTTGAACATGATTAACAAAATAGTGTTTATTCACAATAGCACATATAACTGCATATACCGAGAATCTCATATTCGTAATGTATATATATATATCACGTACCTTGTCAATTTAATGTCTCGAACTTATTTCATTACCAATTTAGCACAATGTTGTATAATCTCCGACTCTAATTAGTTCACCAGTGTTTAGTCCGTTTAACGAATTTTCTCTTTAGGTCTTACTTACTATTACAAATCAATGCCATCGTCTCACACAAGGTTATACATAAAACACACTTTGCATACACAGTGTCCACTGACTGATTTCGCACACATAGCGCTCGATTAAAGAGCTCGCACACATAGTGCCTCAATTACCAATCTCGCACACATAGTGCTCAGTTGAAGAACTCGCACTCTCAGTGCCTCTAATCATTTGCACACATAGTGCCCCTATTCATTTGTTGTTACACATTGAAATGACTTAACCAAGTCTATAAACATCATGTACGTACGCTTTTAAACATATCCTTTCATTTAAATTTGAATTCATATAGTAATGAACACTTAAACTTTGCTCAAATTATCGGCACGAAGCCTTCTAGGCACGAAGGCCCGAATACACATCACCAGCATGATTGCTCTTCGGGACCTAGCCCGGTTATAACACCAGCACGAATGCTCTTCGGGACTTAACCCTGATATAAATCTAGCACAAATGCTCTTTGAGACTTAGCCCGGATATAACACCAGCACAAATGCTCTTCGGGACTTAGCCCGGATACATCACTAGCACGAATGCTCTTCGGGACTTAGCCCGGATATAACACCAGCACAAATGCTCTTCGGGACTTGAATACAAACACAACATGCTTATCGACCATTCATCTTTCAGTTCCATAGCCACATACAAAGATCACATTTATAGTCATAACACTCTTTCAAAATTGCATCACTTATACCCTTATAATTCAATCCAAATTAAAATTCAAATACAAGTACATGATACGTACCTGATCAACTTAATAATTTAAGCATATCCAAGTGAAGTTATATTGCAAATTCTCACAGTCAGAAGCTTGCTACAGCTCGATCGGGATCAAGATTCATTACAATACAACAAACACATTTTAATAGTCAAAAATCATCACACTATCAATTTATCAATTTATGGCATGTATAAATAGACTCACGCGTGCTACGTTAGTCCTAGAATCGACTAAATCGTAGCTCTGATACAAATAAAATGTAACACCCCAATCCCGTATCCGTCGTCGGAATAGGTAAAGGGGCATTACCGGACTTGAAACTCATATCAGAACAGTAAATTTTTTTTGAACATTCCTTTAGATAAGTACTAAAGACAGTCAGGGATACAATTTAAACTTCTATAAGTACACATTAAAAAAAATGCCATTTTCGCATGGCTTATATACATTAACCAAAATATTCTTCGGCCACTGGTCTATTCTATACATGCCATAAAATAATTCTAAACATAACAGTAACAAACAGCGGATAGTGATAGTGTGACTAGTTGCTGACGATCCCCGAGCCTGTAGCTTCGAAATGAGATCTATAAAACAGAGAAAACAAAGTAAACGGAGTAAGCATTACAATACTTAGAAAGTTTTAAGCAGTGTTAACAGATAACAATCAAATTATAACATAGTTGTTCGTATTTTTATTTCACTCTTCCTTTGGGCCTACCATCCCTTTACCGAATATGCACATCTCATCATATACAATAGGCAGATAAACTTTCACATAAAAGTGAGCTCATGTGACATGGATATATTGTATAATTTCACATAACCTCTCACACTGATCCGATGTCACATAATCATAGGAATAGCCTCATAGATTGCTCTCGTATGCATCACATAACTACCTTATGATTTAGTTTAAATCAAGCTCACATATAAACTTGGAGTACATACCTGTTTAACCTTTCGCATTGAATATATTTATAAGCAATTCTTATTATGAAGTCTTATAGCTTTAACCTCTACTCGAATTATCGGCGAGACCTTTAGCTCAGATGAAATCTCCACACGAAGTTATCGGGTCTTACCCGGACAAAATCTTCACACGTAGTCATCGGATCTTACCCGGACATAATCTCCACACGTAGTCATCGGGTCTTACCCGGAATATATTTCCAAGTTTCATGTACATTTAATCACATGTTACAACATTCACATCGACTGTCATATTTGTAATTCATTTGCCTCATCAAATATCTAATAATACACACTTTTCACATTTGGTCATTCGGCCACAATATACACACATCGCCTATATATTTCACACTAGCCATTCGGCTTTACCACATATACTTATCTCATACATATTTCACATTAGCCATTCGGATTTACCACATATACTTATCTCATACATATTTCACATTAGCCATTCGGCTTTACCACATATACATATCTCATACATATTTCACATTAGCCATTCGGCTTTACCACATATACATATCTCATACATATTTCACATTAGCCATTCGGCTTTACCACATATACTTATCTCATACATATTTCACATTAGCCATTCGGCTTTACCACATATACATATCTCATACATATTTCACATTAGCCATTCGGCTTTAAAATGCCATTTTAATACTCGACTGGAAGCTATTATTGTAGGCGAACTCTGCCAACGGTAGATGATCCTCCCAACTGCCTCAAAATTGATAACACAACTTCTCAACATATCATCCAATACCTGAATCACCCTCTCAGATTGCCCATCGGTCTGAGGATGGAATGCATTACTAAAGTCCAATCTCAAATCCAAAACCGAGAAGTGAAGCGAAGATCCCTATTATAAATGATCAAAACCAATACCCCATGCAGTATCACTATCTTAGAAGTATAAAGTTTCGCCAGCTTCTGCAGAGAATAATCTATCCTAACCAGTATGAAGTACGCAGACTTGGTCAATCGATCCACGATGACCCTTACTGAATCTTTCTTAGTGGGTGTTAAAGGCAACCCACTAATGAAATCCATCGTTACTCGCTCTCATTTCCATAACAAAATCTTAACTGGCTATAGCAAATCTGAAGGTAACTGATGCTCAGCCTTAACCTACTGGTATATCAAACATCTAGCCACAAAATCAGTAACCTCTTGTTTCAATCCTGGCCACCAATATAACACTCGAAGATCTTGGTACATCTTATTCCCACCAAGGTGTATAGAGTAAGGGCTACTATGTGCCTCTCTCAGTATAGACTGTCTCAAATTAGAATCATTTGGCACACATATCTGGCCTCAGAAACACAACACACCTTTAGAGTCCAACCCAAAGTTCGTAGTGTTACCACTCTCAATCTGTCGAAATCGAAGACCCAAAGACTCATCCTCTAACTGTTTAACCCTAATCTGCTCGATCCAAGTCGGTTTAACTTGTAGCTCAGCCAACAAACTTCCATAGTCGAATAGGTTAATTCGAGCGAACATCACTCTCATATCAGTCATAGCTGTCCGGGTCAATGCATCAGCCACGACATTGGCCTTACCTGGATGGTACTCAATGGTGCAATCATAGTCTTTAAGCAGCTCAATCCATCTATGCTACCTAATCCATATACGCTTCCTAAGATTCAAGTTCTTCTGAGTCAGGAGGTACTTAAGGCTTTTGTGATCAGTTTAGATGATACACTTCTCACCGTACAGATAGTGCCTCTAAATCCTTAGAGCAAAAACCACGGTGGCCAATTCCAAATCATGCATCGAATAGTTAGCCTCATGCGTCTTGAGCTAGCTAGACACATATGCCACAACCTTACCATCCTGTATCAACACACTTCCCAAACTGACCTGTGATGCATCACTATAAATCGTGAATTCTTTACTAGGCTTAGGCTATATCAGAATAGGAGCTTTAGTCAGTACAGTCTCGAGCTTCTCGAAGTTCTCTTACTGCTCATCAGTCTAGACAAATGAAACACCATTACGTAGCAGCTTAGTTAAAGGTGTTGCAATCAATGAGAAGCCTTCCACAAACCGCCGACAGTAACCCGCCAGTCCCAAAAAACAACAGATCTCAGACATATTCTTAGGCTATCTCTAATCCAGTACAGCCTCAATCTTTCAAGGATCCACTCGAATCCCCTCAGCAGACACCACATGGCCCAGAAATGCTACTTCACGTAACCAAAACTCGTACTTGCTGAACTTAGCATAGAGCTGCTTTTCCCTTAAAATCTGAAGAACCACTCTAAGTGCTCGTCATGCTCATCCACAGTCTTAGAATAAACTAATATGTCATCGATGAACACCACTACAAACCGATCCAGGTAGGGATGAAACATTCGGTTCATCAAGTCCATCAGAATTGCCGGTGCATTAGTCAGTCCAAATAGCATCACTAGAAACTCGTAGTGACTATAACGAGTCTTAAATGTCGTCTTATGTATTTCAGCTCCTTAGCCCTCAACTGATGGTACCCCGATCGGATATCAATAATATAGAATACTGAAGCTCCTCGAAACTGGTCAAATAGATCATTGATCCTCAGTAACGGATATTGTTATTAATGGTCAGCTTATTTAGTTGTCGGTAGTTAATACACATCCTTATGGATCCATCATTCTTCTTAACAAACAATACTGGTGCTCCCCACTGGGACACACTAGGGTGGATAAACCCACGATCCAACAACTCTTGAATCTGAGTTTTAAGCTCTGAAAGCTTCTTCAGTATCATTCGATAGGGAATAATAGACATTGGAGCTGTACTAAGGAAAATCTCAATCCCAAACTCCACTTCTCGATTCAGAGGTAAACCTAGTAGCTCCTCAAGAAAGACGTCTACAAATTCCCTTACAGTGTGGATATCCTTTACAGTAGAGTCTCTAGAAGTGAAAACACTTATGTAGGCCCAGTACAGCTCACATCCTTTATGAACCAGTTTCTCCACAACCAGTACAGAGATCACATTAGCCAAATAATTCTGATGCTCTCTAATCATGACTACCTCATTATCCTCCTCAGTTCTCTAGACGACCCTCTTAGTCGCATAGGCCAGATTGACATGGTGCTTGACCAACTAGTCCATACCCAGAATCAGGTCTAACTCCCTAAATGGAGGTTCCATCAGATTAGCCAGAAATATCGATCCTTAAACCTCCAACAGAATATCTCTATACAGTTTGCTAACCTGAATAAATTGCTCCAACAGACTCAGTACAGTAACCTTACTCGTAGTGCTCTCAACTAAAATCCCCAACTTTTCAAACACAGTACTAGCCACATAGGAATATGTGGAACCTCTATCTATCAATGCAAGATAAGGTATATCATAAACTAAGAACGTACCTGTGATAATATCCATAGCATCTCTATCCTCTCGACGACGTGCAGCATAAACAAGAGTAGGCTACCTCACCTCAGTCTATCCAGCTCCTCTACCCGGTGGTTTCTGTCCACGACCCATACCATTACCACCCCTGGCCTGACCACGGCCTCTCGGTGGCTGCTGTGCTAGTCTCTGTGGCTGTGTAGTACCAGTACCCTTAGCTTGGCCCTCAACGGACACTCCCTAATGCGATAATCCAATGATCCACACCTTAGACACACTCTAGTCCTCTTTCAAAACTCACCCTGATGACTTCTACCACAATTGACACATAGCTGTAGTCCAGTTGTAGTAACAGGGGGCCTAGCTCTAACTGGCCCATTGGATCTGGTCTTTTACTTCGGCCTCTGTACAGAACTCGAGGGCTCTGAATTCCTGTTGTTCCTACCTCTCTCTCTATCTCTATTTTGGCACTCAGTGCGCTTAACATCCTCAGGGATCTTCGCCTTCTCGACCAGAAAAAAATCTCGCTCCCTCTACGGAGCTATCAGAACTCTCAAATTATCTCTGAGGCCATCCTCAAAGTGGACACATCTCTCATACTCCGATGCCACCATACCTCGCGTACAGAGGCTCAATCTTAGGAATTCGGCCTTATACTCAGCCGTTGATCGATCCCACCGCGTAAGATTTAGAAACTTCTCCTACGAGCGTCCACATAACTGGCTTCCACATATTTCCCATGGAAGGCAGTCTTAAAAAATTCCCAAGTCAGACGATCAGGCTGAGTGCCCTCCCTAACGGTCAGCCACCATTGATAAGCCTCGTATCGCAACAGAGAGACCGTATCCCTCAGTTTCTTCTCAACGGTGCAATCCAAGTCATCCATAATCTGCTCCGTTGCCTTAATCCAATACTCGACCACATTAGGGACAACTCCAGTGACACCCCTAAAAATTTTAGCTACATTGGACCGGAGTCATTTCGTAACCGACCCACGGCCCCTAGATCCAGTATTAGGCCTAACGACCCTCTCCAATATCCTTAACATAGCTTGGGACAATGCGTCGTCCCTAGCCATACGATCTTAAGACCTAGTTTCAGTAGCAGGCGACACTGGCGTCTCACTTGTGTCCAAATTTTGGCATACTGCCCAGTAAAGAGGAATCAGCTTGAGCCCCTTTATGGCCTCTACCTCGGCCTCTGGTACCTCGTACGTGGATACCTCGTACGATCATGTTTAGTCAATTTTATATGGTACAAATTTTATGAATTAGTTACGGTTTCAATATCTATTAACAAATGTTTTATTGAAATAGTTCCAGTAATTCAAAGTGATTTTCACAAACCGCAGTCTCTATCAATTTTGCTACAATATTAGTTTACTACCTACAGTAGTTTTCGAATATACTTCCTACAATACTTTCAATATAAACTTATCACAGTTTCAGAATACTTACAGGATCAGTGCCAGAAACTCGGTGTACCAAATTCTTAGTCAAAACATTTCAAATCATTTGGAAATCAGTTCTTAAAAACCAAGATTTAAAACCCAAATCCACAGCTGAGTTTTATAACCTAGCTCTAATACCACTAAATGTAACACCCCAGACTCGACCTAGATATTATGGCCGAATCTGGCAATTTCACATGGATTGAAAAGTGAAATCGCATTTATCAAGTTAAAACATATCTGTTGATTAGCTACTAATTATCTCGTCCATTTCAAATCTATTTCCTTGTTACTGAATCGTTTAAAAATATTTTCTATGGTGAAAGCTTTTAAAACTGTGACATTTGAGGAAAACTATTTGTGCTAAGTAAAATCATTATTTTTAATAAATCGAGTTTATGTTGAGTTTGGCAGTTTAAAAACCTATGAAAACAGTCTAAATCTGAAATAAAAGCAAACAGTCCAAAAGTTCCAAATTTACAACCAAATACTTCAACAGAAATAGAAAATAAACCACAAAGAAATGTAAAGCAGTTTCAAAATAACCCATGTGATCACCGATGAGTCCTTCGTCCCACTGATCCGTCTAAGTCTAGAGATTACTTGTACACATTAAATAGAAGGGGTGAGTTTACGTAAACTTAGTGTGTAATCCCCAAAATAAACATGCATACAGTCAAATGCAGTCTGGGCCTAAGCCCATTACAGTTTGATTATTAGATATGCATTAGGGCCTAAGTCCATCACAGTCACAATATCAGATATATAGTATGTAACGCCCCAAAAATCTCGAAATCCCAAACTTTCATTTTTTTCGGATTCTATAAAAATTGTGCTTAACATTCTCAGTCAAGTGTTAATTATGTGATAGTAGGTCTTGGTTAAGGTTTGAGTTAGAACTTAGGGGTGAAAGAAATTATGTTTTAATTATTAAAAGAACCATGTTGGCAAGTACGTTGGCTTTTGAATAAATGAAGGAAGAATTGGACACAAGAAAGCCTTGTGGTGGAGTAGCAGTTGGTGTCACATGCAAGGCAAGGAGGTAAGGGGTTCGAATCCCTCCTTCCTCAAAGGAATGATTTATTTTTGCTTAAGGGATGGACAGTGGTGGCATTGAATGTGAACTCTGTAGGGAGTGATAAGAGGAGAAATTTGAGGAGGGGATTAAGCCGTTATTAGGGAGAAAAATTAGGAGATGAGGAGTGTAAAGAGGTGGAGTCAAATTGGGGATTAGGGGATAGGAAATTCGACTAGAGGCTATATATAGATGCCGAATGTGAGGTTGCCAGGCTAATGTTGAATTCTCCCTCACCTTATTGCCAAAAAAAAAACCTTTTTCTCCAAAGATCTAAAAGCTGAAAATCCCTTGTTCTTTCTTCTTTCTCGTTGTGCCAATTCTCCATTCTTCCCTACTCAAAATTTTCTTTTTGATTCACCTCGGGTTTTAAACAATTTGTACTTTTCCTTTGTACCGATTTTTCGTTCTCCCCTTATTCAAGTTATCTTTTTGATTCACCTCTTGTTTTAAATGATTTCTACTTTTCTTTGTGCCGAATAACCTTTTTCACCATACAAGTCTCAAGACCCAAATATCCTATGTGCCACCACTACTCTTTCTACTTCGACCGATTCTAGTGTAAGTATTTTTCTCTCTCAATCGGTTTTGCTAGTATAGATCACTCTGTCCCTCACTTCTTCTAATCGATTTTGGTAGGATTAGTATCAAATCCCAGTCTTTTGGATCTTAGGTGTTGAAACTTTGGTAAGTGTTCTTAAGTTCGGTAAAGGTTGGCCAAATAGGCTTTAGTAGAAAAAGGTGACATATGCTGGATACAAGTCACCCAATATGTTTTTAATGATAAAGGTTAATGCAGATCTGGGTAGCACTCGTGATTACTGATCAAGGAAAAGCCATTAAGACTTGGCCTTTCAGGTAAGGTTAAGTTGAGACTTTGGCTTTTGGTAAAGTATTCGATAAGTTTATGTGACTAATCATTGAGTGATATCGATTGTAGATTCGTGGTAAGGGGGATCGCAGCCTGCTTTATTACTAGGTGTGTACATACACTACACACACACAGTAGATCGACAAAAGCCGAAATGTTGAAAAGTCGAAATGCCAAAAAGCCAAAAGTTTGGCTATGGTAATCTTGCAAGTGTGCGAACACTCGTACAGGGGAAAATGAGAGGTTATCTGAGGCCCCATGGGCGATTCCATGAACTTGGGCAATGTTTTAGCCAATCTGGTCAGGATGGGCTAAGTGGGCCTGATGGGTTGTTGGGCCCATAATAGGCAAAATTGGCAACTTAATGCTAAGTGATGGAAATTATAAAGCATGTATATGAATGTGATTTGGGCCTAATGGTCCATATGAATATGATTTGGGTCTAATGGGCCATACGAGTGTGATTTGGGCCTAATGGGCTTGGTACTTAAGCGGTCTTAATGACTCACCTCCTCTTCTCTGGAATCCTACCTGCTGCATAGTATCTATTCACTTTAGCCAACGAGGACTTGTTAACGGGCCAAGGTAAGTAATAAACCTAATAAAGAAAAATTACCAAAATGCCCCTAAGGGCGAAAATGACTAAAATACCCCTATGTGTGGAATGTAAGATTTATGGATGTTACATGTAGATCCCCTGCATACATACGATATTCTGTTTAGGTTGCATATGGGTTGGGAATTATGGAATGGAGGAAGTATATGAGGATCGCATGGTTGCTTGACAATCTTGGGTCCACCGACGGCTATTAAGCTCAATATATGATTGGCAGCTTGCTGCAATGAAGGTAGTTCCACAACCGGGCTACCATTGATGTGTATCAGATGAGTGGGTCGATATTTATATCCCCACATGATGTGTATCGGGGGACGGAGTTGATGTGTACCGGTTGGTTTATTGGGGTGGGTTGCACTGCATTGCATTGCATGTATGATTTTATGGATTGATGAATGCTTACTCGTCGAGGGTTGTACACATTGATTTTTTGAAAACTCACTCCCTCTTTTATTTTCTTAGGTGATGCTCATAGAAGGTTCGATGTTTGGAGGGACTCGGAGGTGGCCAGCTAGCATGACGACTTAGACTTATTTTTTTTTAAAAAAAAAGCATATAGTTTCTAGCTTATTAAGTGAATTTAGACTGTAATGTAATAAGGCCCTCCCTTTTAATATTATTTGGATTGTTGTTTTTATGCGTTGCAAATATGAAAAGTTGAACATGGGTTTCCTAAATCATAGGTTGTTTTTCTACGTTTCTACAACTTAATTTTAAAATGATAGGTTTTCATAAATCATATGTTTTAAACAAGCTTTCGCGATTGAAAGAGAGTTTTTATAAGTTAATTAAGGTTTTTATTTCAAGGAAGGGTTTTCAATAAAAATAAGGTTTTTTCTAAGACACTTCAATGTGATGGGCCAGATTCGGCCATAATGTCCGGGCCGGATTTGGGATGTTACATTTAGTGGTATCAGAGCCCAGGTTGCAAAACTCAGGATATGAAGTGGGCCTTATTATTTTGGTTTTGTTTTAAAAAAAATTCAGATCACAATGTTTTGGAAGAAAAAATTCTTGCTGTGCGATACACTGAGTCTCCAACGTTAAACCAAGTAAGTTCCTTTATTCTTAAGCTTGTGTAATTTGATATACTGTAGGTAGTTAGAGGGCTACTTTATATAGTTATGTTGAGGTTTTTAGTGGAACTGAAGCCCGTAGGATCTTGAAGCTATAGAGGATTTATGAAAACAACCTTTTTTAATACTTCCATAAAACATCGGTTTAATTATTAAAACTAACTAAAACTTCATAAAATTTCTAATCCAGATAATATGTGAATCAACGATGAATGCTAGAAGAGGTGCAAGAGGCCGTGGACGTGGCCGCAAAAGTGTTAGGACTAAATCGTTGGCATTAGGCCATATGTCCGATGTTGGAGTAGAAGAAACTCTGGCCTCACCCGTAGCTGGGATTGGGCCGTATGATCGGGCCGTAGGGGAAGATGCATTATCGCAGGCATTGTTGAGGATTTTGGAAAGGGTCGCAGGGCCCAATAACTGCATGAGAAATCAGAGGTCCATTCTAGAGCGACTTCGATCAAATGGGGCTGAGATCTTTAAAGGTGTGGCTGGTGTGGCTCCTAATGTGGCAGAATATTGGTTGGAGGCCAACAAAAGGATAATAGAGGACTTGGACTGTTCTCTTGAACAAAATTTGAAAGGGGCAGTTGCACTACTTAGGGATGAAGCTTACCAGTGGTGTCTTACAGTGAAAGAGGGCGCCCAACCTGAGCAGGTCACTTGAGAGTTCTTCAAAACTGTGTTCCAAGGGAAGTATGTAGGTGCGAGTTATGTGGATGCTAGAAGGAAGGGGTTCCTGAACTTGACCCAGGGAAGGAAATCTGTCGCGCAGTATGAGGCGGAATTTCTACGCCTTAGTAGGTATGCAAGAGTTATGGTGGAAACAAACTATGAGCGTTGCGTTAGGTTTGAGGATGGTCTTAGGGATAGCCTCAGAGTATTGATAGGTCCACAAAGGGAGTAAGTCTTCTTGGAGTTGGTGGAGAAAGCAAAGATAGCAGAGAAGGTGAAACACGTTGAGTGCTTGAATCAGGAAAAGGAAAGGGGTAAGAATAAAAGAGAGGCTGAGACTCCTAGTGTTGGAGAGAGGCCTAGGACTAGGGCTATAGATAATGGGCCAGTTAGAGCAGGGCCCACTGCGTTAACCCAGGGCTGACACCCTGTACTGATTGTGGGAAAGGTCATGTAGGCGAGTGTTGGAAGAGGACGGGAGCTTGCCTAGCGTATGGATCTATGGAGCATAGGATCAAGAATTGACCTAGAATGCCAGTTCAGGTTCTAGGCATGGGTAGAGGTGATGTACAGCTACCGAGGGATGGTCAGCAGCCGCCCAGAGGCCATGGTCAGGCCAGGGGTGGAAATGGTTTGGGCCGTGGAGCACCATGCAGAGGTGCAGGTCATGCTGAGGCGAGACAACCAGTGTTGGTCTATGCAGCATGATCGCAGTGATTCGTAACAAGTAATAAATTTTTATAATAAAGATCAAACCTAGACTAACTATTATCACGACGAAAAGGCAAGCGCACCTATCAAACAATAGTATAATAATGGCAAGACCGAGATGTCGTACCCAAGGGAACCATAAGTACTAGTAATAACTATCTTTTTATTATCTAGCCTAAGAATAAAGGGTTTGTTTATTAAACTAATTATCTAAACTAATTAACTAATTTAATCAAAGCAAAGAGAAAGTTTGGAAAAAGACTTGAAGAAAAGCAATTGATAAAGACGACACCAAGGAGGAATCCACCTGGATTTCACTTGTTATCTGACTCTGAACCGGATGATTTATTCACTTGACTTGAACCGTGAGACTCCCTAACCTATGTTATTATCCCTATTCAAGACTAATAACGTCTAACCCCTAGATTGAATAACCGAGACTTTTCTCTAATTAACACTATAAGGTTGCATTAGCTCGATCTATGGACTCCCATATTAGGTTTCACCCTAATCTGGCAAAATATCGTAACCTTATTTCTAGGCGCCCGATCAACTCCGCTTAATTATGCCAAATCTACTCTTAGGAAGGGTCTATTCCTCCTCTGCATAAGCACATCAAATCATGAATTAATACCCGGAATATTAACTCAAGCATTAAGAACACATAATTAAGAAAAAATCAAGTATTTATCATACAGTTCAGATAATAATAACAAGATCCATCATAGGTTTCATCCCCTTTAGGTATCTAAGGGGTTTAGTTTATAATCAAATAAGAGTACATCTCAAAAGTATGAAAATAACAAAACATAAAGAAAAACTTTAAAACCCCTGAAGGAATTCTGAGGGAGATCTTCAGTTTTGGAGTAGCTCCAGCTTTTGAGATGGATCGTCTGGCTTCCTTCAAGTAATTCCCGGCGTGTGGTTTTGTGTTCCAGAAAAGTTCTAGAGAGAGAGGCCTCTTTTTAGGTCATACTTAGGGTGTTTATATAGGCTTTTTATTGGCTTTCTTCCCCCCTAAGTATCCTTTTTCTGTGTAAAATACAACTCCTTTAAAAAGGGACACGCCCATGTGTCACGACCGTGTGACGTGGTTGCTAGGCCATGTTCAATCTGTTAAATTTCCACGACCATGTAGGTTCAATGGCCAGGCCGTGTGAGTCGTGTAAACCTTGGTCGATACCTCAAAAGGCACGGGCATGTGAGCTACCTGTGTGGCAAGGCTTAGGCCGTGTGGTCTTCTCGATTTGGTTCGTTTTGCCCCTTTTTAGCTTGTTTTTGGCTCCTTTTGACCCTTGGTGCTCTCCTGAGTACAAAACATGAAATAACCAGATTAAGAGCACCAAAATCCACAAATATAATAGTAAACATCCATAAATATGCTAAGTATTTGGGGTAAAAAATGTATAATTTGGCGTTTATCACAGCACGTCGTCGAGAGGACGGAGACGCTCCAGAAGTGAATATTGGTACGTACATTAACAATAATATGCTATTTATTTAGTTTGGAATTAGAGTGTGCAACGGGAGCGTGGTGTGGTAGTCTATGCTATGCAGCTGTACTAATGTTGAGAATTTTGAGGACGAAATTTCTTTTAGGGGGTAGAGTTGTAACGTCCCAAAAATCCCGAAATCCCAAACTTGTGTTAATTATGTGATAGTAGGTCTTGGTTAAGGTTTGAGTTCGAACTTAGGGGTGAAGGAAATTATGGTTTAATTATTATAAAAACCATGTTGGCAAGTAGGTTGGCTTTTAAATAAATGAAGGAAGAATTGGACACAAGAAAGCCTTGTGGTGGAATGGCAAATGGCGTCACATGCAAGGCAAGGAGGTAAAGGGTTCAAATCCCTCCTTAATCAAATGAAGGATTTATTTTTACTTAAGGGATGGACAATGGTGGCGTTGAATGTGAACTCTGTAGGGAGTGATAAGAGGAGAAATTTGAGGAGGGGATTAAGGGGTTATTAGGGAGAAAAATGAAGAGATGAGAGTGTAAAGAGGTGGAGCCGAATTGGGGATTAGGGGATAGGAAATTCGACTAGAGGCTATATATAGATGCCGAATGTGAGGTTGCCAGGCTAATGCTAAATTCTCCCTCACTTTGTTGCCAAAAAACACCTTTTTATCCAAAGATCTAAAAGCCGAAAATCCCTTTTCTTCCTTCTTTTTCTTTGTGCCAATTCTCCATTCTTCCCTACTCAAACTTTTCTTTTTGATTCACCTCGGGTTTTAAATGATTTCTACTTGTCCTTTGTCCCGATTTTTCGTTCTCCCCTAACTCAAGTTCTCTTTTTGATTCACCTCTGGTTTTAAACGATTTCTACTTTTCTTTGTGCCGAATAACCTTTTTCACCATACAAGTCTCAAGAGCCAAATATCCTCTGTGCTACCACTACTCTTTCTACTTCGATCGATTCTAGTGAAGTGTTTTGCTCTCTCAATCGGTTTTGCTAGTATAGATCACTCTGTCCCTCACTTTCTTTTAATCGGTTTTGGTAGGATTAGTATTGAATTTCAGTCTTTTGGTTCTTACGTGTTGAAACTTTGGTAAGTGTTATTCACTTTGGTAAAGGTTGGACGAATAGGCTTTAGTAGAAAAGGGTGACATATGCTGGATACAAGTCACCCAATATGTTTTTAACAATAAAGGTTAATACAGATCTGGGTAGCACTCGTGATTAGTGATAAGGAAAAGCTATTAAGACTTAGCGTTTTAGGTAAGGTTAAGGTGAGACTTCGGCTTTTGGTAAAGTATTCGATAAGTATATATGAGTAATCACTAAGTGATATCAATTGTAGGTTCGTGGTAAGGGGGATCACAACATGCTTTATTACCAGGTGTGTACATACACTGCACACACACAGTAGATTGGCAAAAGCTGAAATACTGAAAAGCTGAAAGTTTGGCTACGGTAATCTTGCGAGTGCGCGAACACTCGCACAGGGGAAAATGATAGGTTATCTGAGGCCCCATGGGTGATTCCATGAACTTGGGCCATGTTTTAGCCAATCGGGCCAGGATGGGCTAAGTGAGCTTGATGGGCTGTTGGGCCCATAATAGGCAAAATTGGCAACTTGATGTTAAGTGATGGAAATTATATGAAAGCATGTATATGAGTGTGATTTGGGCCTAATGGTCCATATGAATATGATTTGGGTCTAATGAGCCATACGAGTGTGATTTGGGCCTAATGGGCCATATGAATAAGATTGGGCCTAGTGGGCCATATGCATGTATGTAGACTTGTTTAGGCTCTGTAAGGGGTTTTGGGCCTAGTATATAATAACTGTTTGATTGACATAAAACTTAATTAATTAATTGCGACCGTGGACGAGACATAAGGTTAAGGTGTGGTAATGGGTATATGCATGTCTAGGATTGGATCTAGGGAGAGCTTGGTACTTAAGCGGTCTTAATGACGCACATCCTCTTCTCTGGATTCCTACCTGGTGCATAGTATCTATTCACTTTAGCCAACAAGGACTTGTTAACGGGCCAAGGCAAGTAATAAAACGAATAAAAAGAAATTACCGAAATGCCCTTAAGGGCGAAAATGACTAAAATACCCTTATGTATGGAATGTAAGATTTATGGATGTTACATGTAGATCCCCTACATACATACGATATTCTGTTTAGGCTGCATATGGGTTAGGAATTATGGAACGGAGGAAGTATATGAGGATCGCATGGTTGCTTGACAATCGTGGGTCCACCGACGGCTATTAAGCCCAATATATGATTGGCAGCTTGCTACAATGAAGGTAGTTCCGCAGCCGGGCTACGATTGATGTGTATCGAATGGGTGGGTCAATATTTATATCCCCACATGATGTGTATCGGGGGACAGAGTTGATGTGTATCGTGGGACGGAGTTGATGTGTACTGGTTGGATTATTGGGGTGGGTTGCACTGCATGTATGATTTTATGGATTGATGAATGCTTATTACTCGTCGAGGGTTGTACACACTGAGTTTTCAAAAAATCACTCCCTCTTTTATTTTTCTCAGGTGATGCTCAGTAGAAGGTTCGATGTTTGGAGGGACTCGGAGGTGGCCAGCTAGAATGACGACTTATACTTGTTTTTTTTAAAGCATATGGTTTCTAGTTTATTAAGTAAATTCAGACTAGACTATAATAAGGCCCTCCCTTTTAATATTTTTTGGATTGTTGTTTTTATGCGTTGCAAATATAAAAAGTTGAACATCGGTTTCCTAAATCATAGTTTGTTTTTCTACATTTCTGCAACTTAATTTTAAAATGACAGGTTTTCATAAATCATATGTTTTAAACAAGCTTTCGCGATTGAAAGAGAGTTTTTATAAGTTAATTAAGGTTCTCATTTTAAGGAAGGGTTTTCAATGAAAACAAGGTTTTTGCTAAGACACTTCAATGTGACGTGCCAGATTCAGTCATAACGTTCGGGCCGGGTTTGGGGTGTTACATAGTCCTACCCAACCAGCCTCTACACATCATCTCCATCCATCCCTAAACTCCATGTGGGGTTTAAAACACCCACCTATCCCTACAATCTAAGTAGTACAGAATGCGGCACATAATTAGGATATTACAGCTGAGCTGCCAGATAATAGGTTTTAAGCCTTTCAGTACACTTCCTCCAATATATCATCATCCCAACCCAATGCAATGCAACATACAATATGTTATGTTGTTATTCAACCATCAGTCATACGTAAACATATATATATACCAAAAATCATGCATAATTTATCATGCATCACATACACTCAGATCATACATTCAGGGATCCAGGTAATGCTTACTGACTCTATAGTTGGTTCACAGTCGACTTGGGTGACTCGTGCAACCTTAGGAATCATTTTAGATAAATGGGCTCACAAGCTCGTGTGGGCCAAACGAGCCTGTGTCACACAGAGCCTACCTAGACATCAGTTGGTTGTGTCTTGCATGCATGGCCTGGCCTCGTCCATCATACACCTGTGTTATGGCACACGACCTACCACAGGGGCGACCATATACCCGTGTGGCGTCGACAGTGAGGTTTTCGAATTTCGCAGAAACCTCATTTTTTGTGTTTCCGGGTACACACCTGGTACAATTTCGATGTAAAAACACTTTCGAGCACTCTAGAACCTATAATCGACCAATAAAGCATTGAATTAAACACTTAGAAATCAAACTAATGCTGAACCCAAATCGAGATACTCATCCTTAAAGCGACGAAACTTACCCCAACCATCTCGAATCAGTCGATCACGAAACAGCATGAGGAGAACCTTGATCCTCGCAATATGCTACTGCCAAAGCAACAATAACCCCAGTAAAGAAACTTAATATTCACAACTTACAAACCACAATAACCCACTTACCGAAATGCGTGATGAAAATTGAACTAGCGAAGGTGACGGTGAAAGTCAACAAGAAAAAATGAAATCAAATAGAAGATGGAAGAAAGAAGAGCAAAAGCCGAATATGGGAGAAGGGAGGAAAGGAAGAAAACGTTAGAACTTTTCCACAAGATTCACCGAAATTTTGAAAAAGAAAGAAATATTATTAGGAAACTAACATTTTGATCACAAATACCTAAATTATCTCCTACTTTCACTCCCACAATCCCCACTACTCACAACCACTTCAGTATTTCGGCTAAACTAAAACTCCTACAGTCCACCGAGCAAAGCTCATGCAGGGATTCGAACACAAGTCCTCCAACATCCCAACACTCAACTTAACCACCAGACCAGTAGGCTCATTCTGTTATATACTTACAAACAATTAATTAAAAGCCTACTGACCAAAGATAGGGCTTGATTTAGAAAAGTACCAAAATTTAGCCAAAGTCATGGCTTGAACTTAGGACCTCCCACACACACCCAAAACAAATAACCACCAAAGCAGACATATATTTATGATTAATTTACAAAAAGCTAAAATTAACAAATTTTGGGGCGTTACATTCCCCCACACGTAACCGTACTCTCAAACTTGAAATTTGGTGATGAGATCGAGTCTAGACTTTTAGGATTTTTTGTAGTACTAATTCTAGAATTTTAGATGATAGGTGGCTAACCAACCTATCTGTAATTGATTAGTGGTGACTCTGCTCTAATTTAAACCCTCTGTAACACCCCTCACTCGTTTCGATGCCGGAATAGGGTTACAGAGCATTACCAAACTTATAAAACAATAAAACATTGCATTCACATATAATTTCACAATTCATGCATTCATCATTAAATTTCAAATCAATCTGTCCCTAGTACAAGCCTAAGAGGCTTTAAACATACATTGGGATGGTTTGGGACTAAACTGATAATTAAGGAAACTTTCATGAAACCTTGAAAATTTTTCTCAAAACAGGGGACACACGCCCGTGTGGCCTGGCCGTGTATCTCACACGGCCACCAGACACGCCCGTGTCACAAACTGTATGGACATTCGAAATGGGAGCACATGATGTGTCCTAGCCCGTGTCTGAACCCATGTAACTCTTTGACTTGGGCCATCAGCCAACACACACGCCTGTGTGGCTAGCCCGTGTGCTCTAAAAATGGCCTTACACACCCGTGTGCCAGGTTGTGTGCTAGGCCATGCTAATCCTGTAGGGTATATTGATTTATGCCACATGGCCAAGTCACACGCCTGTGTGTGAAGCTGTGTGGAGCATACTGACTTGATTTTAAAATCAACACCGAGGGACACAAGGCCGTGCAACATAACTGTGTGTCACACACGGTCGAGACACATGCCCGTGTGGACAAAAATAGGCTATTTACCAAGCCATTTTGCCACCCAAACATGCATGTACCTACACCAAATCAATTATCAACAACACATAGCATATCTTATCATCTAAACGAGCCAATTCAAACATAAATCCTGCACATTCCATACTTCCATTTTACAAATACACAAATCACCAAAACATACCCTATTAATTGTACCAAACTTTACTACCTTAACTAAAAAAAATGGCTAAACTTAAATATGAAATATCAAGCCTAATTTCATAAGCATACCATTATCTTTAACTCAACCATTTGACACTCATAATGTAACATCCTGAATTTGGGTCTAGTCGGAATAGTAGTTTCAGGACCACAAATCTGGCATAGAAAAATGTGTTTTTATTATATTTTTATGGTCTACATTTTTATGTAATTAGTTTTTAAAAATTTTGTTCGAAAATTTTGACATGTGGGTACTCAATTTAGTCAAAAGGACTCAATTGTAAAAAAGTTCAAAAGTTGAGTTCTACATGTTAGAGGTGTCCAATTGTTATGAAATTTTAAATTGGAGGTACTTATATGGTAATTAGACCAGTGGTTAAGTTGGTGGACAAAAATGGACATGGTTAGGCATGTTTCCAAAGTTTTTCATTAAGGGAATTTTGGTCATTTAGTTATTAAAATGAATTAAAAACAAAATTAAAAGCCAATTTTTGTCCATCTTCAACCCCTTGGTCGAATTTCACATGAGGAAGACATAGCTAGGGTTTTTCAAACTTCCAAGCTCGATTGTAAGTCTGTTTTAGCTCCATTTTTAATGTTCTTTACGTTTTTGAGATCCTCGTAGCTTGGTTTACCTATTTCTACCAATATTTTGAGCTAGGGTTATATTTAAAATCTTACCCATGGATGACATGCATGTTTTTGATGTTTTATGGAATAATATGAATGTTTGGAGTGTGATAAACAACTTTTACTAAGTGATTTTTGTTGAAATTGCATAAAAGGACTAGTTTGTAAAAAAGTGTAAAATGTGTGTAAATGTGTGATTTAATGCAAATTATGGACTGCTATAGTTATGAAAATGGTTCTTCTAAGCCTAAAATACAAGGAAATTGAATAAAAATTATTTCCCGAACCCAGGGGCAAAATCATAATTTTGTGAAACTTTAGGGGCAAAATTGTAAATTTTTCCATAGGATGTTTTTGGGTTAATTTGAATAATGTGAGCATTTTAATAAGTCAAATGTTTTATTATAGACCAAGAAAGACGTAGAATCGACCTTGATCGGGGAAAGGAAAAGATTGTGGACTAAATTGCAAAATTTCTATATTTTGCACCAAGGTAAGCTTGTATGTAAATAATATTTCAATTCTTTTTATGTTATTATCTTTTGTTACTATATGAGATGTGGTTGCCTAGAATGATCAATTGATGTAAACTACGAATTGGGATTGACTAAGAACGAGTTAGTAAAATGTTGAAAAGTGAAGAATTTCCTGATTGAACCTTCAGAATAGAAGAGATACGAATGATCCATTGTGAGAACACATGTGTAGTACTATGTGTAGGCTACTATGTGTTTAAGACAGTTTTAAGTCACGTGTGTAGTACTAAGTGCAGGCTACTACGTGTACCAGATTGTTAGGTCGCATGTGTAGTCCTAAGTGCAGGCTACTATGCGTACCCGAAAGTTTCGATCACGTGTGTAGTACTAAGTGCAAGCTACTAAGTGTATTAGATGGTTAGGTCACGTGTGTAGTACTAAGTGCAGGCTACTACGTGTACCGAATTGATAGGTCGTATGTGTAGTACTAAGTGCAGGCTACTATGTGTACCTATTAACTTCGATCACGTGTGTAGTACTGAGTGCAGGCTACTACATGTATCAGATGGATAAGTTACGTGTGTAGTACTAAGTGCAGGCTACTAAGTGCACCAGATTGATAGGTCACATGTGTAGTACTAAGTGCAGGCTACTATGAGTACTAGAGAGCTTCGGTTACAAGGGTGGTATATGCACAGGCCACCGGGTATCTGTCATTATTCCGATTAGTTCAACGGGAAATTTACTAAGTTAAAATACATATGTACATGACTATGTGATGAATAAGTGCAGGTGTATCGATGTGAAAAGTTGTGAGCAATGTGCTCGATAGTTGAGTGAATCTTTTGGTAAGATAGAATGGAGTAAGTGAAATTATGTAAAAATGAAATTTTGTAATAAAACAGTTTTGGACAACAGCAGTTGTGTGACTTTGAAAAATCACGAAAATGGAAGAAATTGAATTATAGGTTGAATAAGATATGAAATTAAATCTTAATGAGTTTATTTTCTCATAAAAGAAACAGTGAAGGCAAAAGAATTTCATATTCTGTGATAATTGGATTTTTGTGAGACAGGGTCAAAATGATTTTGGAATACCCTATTCTGATTTGGGAAAATCATTAAAAAATTTTAAAAAATAATTATGGGTCATAATTTGCAAGCTTAAAATCCTTAATGAGTCTATTTTCAAGAGGAATTGATGGGGACAACATCCGAGATCTGTACCATGAGATAAATAATTTTTAGTAAAGAAAGATCAGAACTGTTGGATAGTGAAACAAGGGTATTTTTAATGAGTAAACTGTACTAATTGGAAAAACAAAAAATTCTTAAAATTTTATGGTAAGAATATGTGAGTCTAGTTTCTGGGAAAATTAACGGTTCTTAATTTGAAGTCTCGTACTATGAGATAAATATTTTTTAGTGAAGAGAGGTCGAAACTGTTGGACAGTGAAATAGGGATAAATTTAATGAATAAACTGTACTAATTGGCTAAGCCAAAAAATTTGAAAATTTTATGGTAAGAATGTATGCGAGTCTAGTTTCTAGGAAAATTAACAGATCTTAATTTAGAGTTCCGTAGCTCTAGCTATAAATAATTCAGTGACTATGACTCAAGAAAACAACTTAACCTGAAAATGAGTAATTGTACAATTATGATTGTTTTACCTTGAGAATCATGTTGACAAATTGTTTATTATTTACGTACTTACTTACTAAGCTTTATGCTTACTCTCTTTCCTTTCCTTTGTGTTACAGTGTCACCAAACCAACTCGGAGTTCAGAGATCGTTGGAGATCCATTCACACTATCAACACTCTTTTGGTATTTTTAAAACAATATTTTGGATTATGGCATGTATAGAGGACTTAGTTATTTTGTTTCATGTCATAATTTATTTGGCCTAAAATGTTAGCCTTCAATATTTGGTAGCTCATTTTGTATATGACCATTGGTATTAATTAATATCGTTCAAGCTATAAGATATGAGGATGCATGATTAAGTATGAAATTTGAATTGTTTTAAATTGGATATATAAAAAAAATCTACGTCATGGTTTCATACGATTGCATGTGTTATGTTCTGATAATGACTCGTATCCTGTTCTGGCGCAGAACATGGGTAAGGGTGTTACACATAATACCTATATCCATCAAGCATCACACAACCATCATATAACTCATATCACAAAGCATAAACACATATATCAATACATGATTCCATTATACCACAATAACCCCAAATAAGCCATCACTCATGGCTATATGTACAAACTAAAACATATACATTTACAAGCCAATTTAAATGGACAAAATCATTACCAAAACATAACCAACATGACCAAAGTCCCTATACATGCCATATACTTAAAATACCAAAATTCATTTGTACCAAGTGATAGGTGGATAGTGTGAAGCAATTTCCGTCGATCTCTAAATCCAAGCTAGCTTGATAACACTATAAAACACAGGAAAAATAAACAAAGTAAGCTATAAAGCTTAGTAAGCTCTTATACAATAAACTTAATTCAATCTCAAGATTAGTTCAACAAATTAAATATATCAACATTTAGCATATATTATCTAACAAACCTTTCATATACACAATTATGATATTAATCACATTCTCCACAAGTTTCTTCACACCAAAACTTATACATGTCACGTACGTTCCTGTACCATCTCATATCATTCTCATACTCAATCACATCTTTCGTTTACCCATTGAACCATTTGGAATAGACGCTGGATACCCAAGAGTCTCGCACAATAAGTACCTATACTTTGGCCCAAAGCCAAATCAGCCGATATTCATGGCTCGAAGCCAAATCGATATAACTCGCACCTGAAGTGCTAATATCATGGCCCGAAGCCAACTCAATGTATTCTCTAATGACATGTCACTAGTATCCTAAACTATTCCTAAGGTTCAACTGGGATTTCAAATGTCGAATCATCATCAAATCAATATTGATCATAACTATAGTCTCATATTCACAATTTATGCAATATCAAAGCATATGAGATACATTTGTATGAAAACTTATAATATACGAACTTACCCCAGATGTGAAAATGACGAAATAGGTCGATTAGTCGATACCTTTAGTTTTCCCCCGATCTAGATCCGACTTTAACTTTTCTTGATCTAAATATATTCAAAATTAACTTATTTAATAATCTCTCCATTCAATTTAATCCAAAACACACATTTAAGTCCAGTTACACTTTTACCCTAGAATTTTACAACTTTTACAATTTAGTCCCTAGGCTCGTAAAACAAAATTTATTCAATTTCATCACAATCAAAGCCTATTTGAATTACTATTATACCCTTAGAAACCCATATTTTTCATTTATTTCACATTTTAACCACAAATTTTTAACATTTCTCGATTTAATCCTTATTTTGCATTTTTCTCAAAAATCACTTAACAAAACTTGTATACCTATCAACAAACATTCATAATCTATCAAGAAAATTCAAAATACACATGTATTCATCAATGGAATCATTCAAAATCTTTAACAATTTTGCAAAATAGTCCCTGAGCTAGCTAGACCTAGTTGCAACGATCTCAAAAACATAGAAATCATTAAAAACGGGACAAAAATCATCACCAATTGCACAAATAAGCTTGGCCGAATGTTGAGTGTTCAAAAATGGAGTTTACCCTATTATTTTTGGTTGGAAAAGAAACTAAATGATGATAACATGTTTTGATTTTATTTATTTTATCTTTAATTATCAATTTCCAATATTAACCTTTAAAAACATTAGTAATTACACCAAATACCACTCCAATATCATCCACTAACTCATAAATGGGTTAATTACCACATAAGGGCTTCAAATTTAAGGTTATATAACTATTAGGCACCTTTAGCTAGTAGAACACAAGTTTTAGGATTGACGCGATTTAGTCCTTTCCATCAAATTAACTAATCAAACGATAAAATTTATAAACGAAACTTTCACACAATCATTCAATCATGCTGTAAAACATTAAAATAATAATAAAATAAATATTTAAACTTTAGATTCATGGTCCCGAAACCACTGTTCTGATTTGACTAAAAACGGGCTATTACACCCTCCATGTCTAGTTTTGCTTACTAGGCCCCGTACCCTTATGTAGGCAACGTTATAAAAATCACCATGAATGAATCAAATACTTGTATAATAAATTTTACATTAATTCAATAGTACATATATATATATGTATTTACCACATTTTCCAAATGTAGCATTTTTCTCATATTTTTGTACCAATTTGTAAACAATTGTAAGATGGATTGAAATATTATAATTTTACAAGCCAACCATAAACATTACATAAATATAATTAATTATATCGTATGAACTTATGTAACTGCATTTGTCAAGTGTACATAGTCATTCAAGTAATAAATAAGTAAAATGAGTTTCGTCTCTACAGGGACTGTATATGTTAATCGACTAATTGCAAAATTATAAGTTCACAATTTGATATAAAAACTCAATAATTTGAATGGTGATGTTTAAACTAAGTGAAATTAACTAGATGCAAAGATTGATTCCTAATGTATGAATGTATGAATGAATGGATTTAGCAAAAAAAAAATCAACATAAAATAAGCTAGGATAATTATATTAATCAACTCAATTCATTTTTATCATTGTTAATAGTGTTCGGAAAACATTACATGGCAACTCGATCTTTCATGAGTTTGGAAACCAAATAAAGTCCTCTCGGATCTTTTACTTAGTGAAATATACATTTTACTGACCATATTAAACTAAGGGTTTCTTAGTATTTATGCGAGGTCACAGGGACATTTACATTTGCAAGAGTTTAATCACATAAACCTAAAAACTATGCAAGAAAATAAAGATAACTAAAGATATTATGAACCTCTAATTTAGTCCGGTTTAATTATCTAAATTGAGCATTGCACTTTTCAATTATGCTCTTATAATCATCGTCTAGTTAGGATTGCTCAGCTAATTTGAATGCACCCAATCACGTATGAATGAAATACATCTTGATTTTAATTGAAAACATGATTGGCTGAAGCACAAACATGTTAAACACGAATCAAATAAATCTTATTGAATTAGCATAATCATCCTAGAAAATAGGATTTAAAATATCATCATTGATGTCAAAAACAATAAACACATAGCAAACATAACTAAATAAAATGATAAGAGGAAAAACTAAACTCTAATTCAACTCAGCCTTTTGGATCTTTTCTGACTGATGTGTTTCTTCGCTCGACTCGATGCTCCTTTTGCTAAGGGTTTCCTAAGGTGGCTGCCCAAGGTAGTGTCTTGACAAAGCTTTTGTTGGCTAAAGAATGGAAAGGAGATGGATGGTTATGCAAGGGAAAAAGAATAGGGAAATGGAAGAGAGAATGATAAATGGAAGAATGAATGAGAGATGAGTGTTGAGGGATGTGTTATGAATGAAGGGATGATTTGAGAAGTGCAAAGGTATGTCGTATTTATAGGTGAAGGAAAGATTAATTTTTTCTAAAAATAGAATTCAAAATTGCTCTTTTTTTCTCTCATACATGGCCGGCCACAAATTATGGAAAAGGGGATGACTTGATTGCTTGTTTTTTTAATTCAAAACAATGCGATTAATAGCTATAAGGTGGATAGTTTCAAAGACCAAGTTGGTGGGCTGATTTCTAATATTTTTCCAGCTGCAAGGACCTTCAATTAAATACCCCAAAGCTTATTTTTCAGCAGCCATCTACTTATGCTGAAATTAGGCTTTCATTCCTCCTTGTTTGACAGTTTCTCAGTCCAATAATTAATTAGACATGCCCATCTTTTAGCACATCTTTTAATGGGTCAAATTAACATCCTTATGACCCAATTTTGCATGGTCTTGCTGTCCAAATGAAGTGGATGTGATATGGATCATTTATCTGTCACATCTTCCATGGTCCTCTTGCGTAGTGAAAATTCACATATTAATATTTAACATGAAATAATATAAATTATGTACAAAAATCATGTAATTAAGCATAATTTCACATACTTTATAAATTCATGTCCAATATTAATAATTAAGTAAAATTCACTTATTTTAATAACAATTACTCAAGATTAACATATTTATTAAGTCAAAAGGTGCTCAAAATATATAGAAAAATCCTATATAATTTCAAGTTTTCAACTTCCAGAGGAAACAACAAAAGCAGAAGCGTCAGAGACTAATGTGTAATTTTCCCTTTTCCTTTATTATCTTCTAGTTCTTGATCTATACAGTAATTTAGTTCCAATTATCATTTCCAAACACTTTTAATCATCTCATTTCATATATATGACATCTTTTATTCATTTTTGACTATTTCTCTAAAAATTTTACTTTTTATTTAATTTAGTCCCTAAAATCGAAACAAGCATATTTTTCATATTTAAACCCCTAAACTTTTCATCCAAATTTAAACTCATCGTTATAAGCATCTAAATTTATATGAATTTGATGTTAGTTTCAACATATTATCATTTTAGTCTCTAAACTCAAAACTAGCCAAATTTACTTTACAATATAGTCCTATTTTTCATCAAAGATTCAAACTCAACCATTTAACATTCAAAAAGCTTTAAATACAACAATGGTAACTTTTAAAATCTTTGACAGTTTTATGAGTTTGTAATTGTGTTAGCTACATTAAGCTACAACAATCTCAAAAACATAAAATTTATGAAGAACGAGCTTAATTTGCTTACCATACACCAAGGCAGAATGAACTTGAAGAATGGCTATGGCTTCCTTAGGTTTCTTTTTAGTTATCAGTTGGGGAATAAAGAATGAAAAATGGATGACACATTTTTTTTTAATTTTAATATAACATAAAACTTAGTGTTTAATTATAATATAACATTTTTTTACTTAGGAAATTCACACCAACCGCCACTATCATTAAACGGTGTTAAATTTTCCATATTAACACTTGCATTATTAAAGTTTAATCCATTTAGATAGTTAATCAATAATAATTAAATTTTATGGTTTTTACGATTTAGTCCTTCAGTAAAATTTTCAGACCAAAATTAAATACACCTATATACACCTAAAATTTTATATTGTAACAATTAAAGGACATTGTTGTTTTTAATCTAGTGACTTGTTATATTCTTACTATTCTTGTATGCATTACTTTAACTAATTGATGGTATGTGTCTTTCTTAGTACATTCTGATGTTTCTTGTCGAGCTTGATTATGTAACATGATAAGGGGAGCAAGAGAACGGATAATGCACACCTAAGGGGAGAGTAATCTATATTTTCAAATGTTTGGGAATTCACATGTTGCTATAGAGTTTTCATTCTTTGAACACTTTCAGATTAAAAAGGGGAGATAAAAGCAACAAAGTATAATGCACCATGGCATTCTAAGATTGTATGAGTGTAATGACCCAAAATTCATGGGCATAAAAAAAGTACATTATAGGGCCTCCATTTTAGTAAACCGGACCTGTAAATAATTATTAGAAATACCTATGAGTCTAGTAGTGTGTCTAATTAGGTTTTAATTAGGTGAATTTAGCTTAATTAAGAGTAATTAGGAAAAAGGACTAAATTGAATAAGGGAAAAAAGTTGAATTATAGATTAATAAAAAGAAAAGGGGACCAAAACGGCAAATATGCCATTTGATATAATTGAGGTGGCAATTAGATTGAAAAATCTAAGATTTTTCTTCAGTATATATATTATATATTATTATTAATTGATTATATTATAGTTATATTATATATTATGAAACAAATTAAATAAATACAAATGTATGGTAATAAAAATATACATGTTTAAAAATTATATTTGTACAATTGTAATTTAAATAGATAATTTACTCATAATTTAAGTATAAAGATATTTTATGATTATTAATTATATTAAAAGATTTTTATATGATAAATAAATTAAATTCATGACAAGTGGATAGTGATGATGATATACAAATGTAACAATGTATAAATGTATATTTGTAACATATGTATTTGTGTATTAAATTGATACTTATTATATTTATTATTATTTAATTGATATTATATTATTAAATTAATGAATAAACTAATAAAATGAAAAATGTAAGGTGATAGTAAAATACAAGTGTGATAAATCATGTACATACAATTGCAATATTTTTTATTTAATTACTTTTTATTTAAGTAAATAGATAATTATTATTTATTAATATTATATTATTATATTATGAAATAGATTAGATCAAGACAAATGTGGGGTGGAGATAATGTACAATTGTAACATATATATTTGCTATCAAATAGATATTTATAAATTAAGTAGTTAATATATGTATTAAGTTATAATTATAAAGTAAATAAGAAAAAGAAACAAATAAAGGAAATAAATGAAATAAAACATAGAAAGAAACAGAGAAAGCTATTCGAAAGTGGGAAAGGAAAGAAAGAAAGAAAAGAAAAGGAGAAACTAAGGTTTTAAAGTTTGAAGTTTAATTTGGTAAGTCAATTAAGCCCTTTTCTCTTAAATTTGATGTTTTAGAAGCTTTGGAATAAAGTTTTGATGAAATTAAGTTGAGGTTTTGGAAGTTTAAGGTTTTTGAATATAGTTCATGTTGAACAAAATAGTGAATTAGGGATTTAATTGAATGAATTTCAAGTTAGAATTGATAAAGGGATTAAATTGTAAAAGAAGCTATAAGTTTTTTGATAGAGGGATTAAATTGAAAGAAATTTGTAAGATTGGTTTTATTATGAATATTGAATAGTTGAGTTTCATATGGCAAGAAATTAAGTAGAAAAGAAGTCTGAATTAAGTTAGAAATGTAAGTAAACTTAGTTATGATTAAATTGAGAATATGTAGGAATTGAATAAAATTCAATTATTTATTATAATTTAATGCTGTAATTAATAGTGAAAATTATTATTATTTTCTTAGCTAGCAAAGAACCCGAGGCATTGGTACCAAAAGGAAAGGAAAAAAATTTGTGGAGGAGTAATCGAACAAATCCGAGTTTGTATTACTATAATTCAAATTATTTATTTATTCATTAAATGTTAAATTAAATTTTGTATTTGGTAAGTAAATTATGAGGTAAGTGTTGTTATGGGATTGAATGATAATTGAAATGGTTGTTAAATAAATTTTAGTATTGGATTATGATTGAATTGTTGAATTGAAAGAGAATTTGGGATTTAAAGTGAAGTTGAATTGAATGAGAAATATGTGTTAGTATTGAATTGTATTTTAATTGGTGAATGGAAAGTGTATTTGATTTTGAAAGTGGATTTTTGAAATGAAAGTGAAATTGTGATTTAAGTGGAATTGATGTGAATATTGATTGAAACAGAGAAAGTGAATTAAATACCCTATTAACTAGTCGGGCTAAGTCGGATATAGTTGGCATGCCATAGGATTGGAAGTGTTTAGGGATACTTCGACCTCGAGTCGATGAGACACTGGGTGTCACTATTGTACTTCGGATAGATTCGATGAGGTACTGGGATCCACTTTACTTCGGCTAGGCCGATGAGACACTGGGTGTCAACTTTGCTTCAAACTATTCGATGAGGCATTGGGTGCCATTATGGTGTGTTTGGTTGGATCCGTGTATCCGCCAAAGTCCAAGTCTGTTAATAGGGTGAAAAACTTAAATGAGAAATTTAAATTGTGGATTGAAATTGAGATTGGAAATGGAAGGCATGAACTAAATGTTGACGTAGTGAAGAAAATTGAAGTCTATGATATTTGTTTGAAATTGATAAATAGTTGAAATTGATAACTCGGTTTCGCTAAAATTGGGCCAAAATCGATGTTTAAACACATGAATTGTTAGTAACTGTTAATGAACATGGAAAACCCTAATATTTGGTAAAATTATGAAATTACCTTTATAATATGAAAATGACTGTTTTGCCCCTAGGTAAATATGACCATTATACCCTCAGGGTTTAATTATAAATTTGATACAAGGGGTTTTGATATACATGATTGATATGATATGCACATGATATGTATGATATGCACATGATATGTACGATATGCACATGATATGTATGTTATGCACATGATGTATTCATAAATGCATTGGGTTGGGTTTTTATATGAATGGAGGAAGTGCAAAAGGGCTTATGCCCTAGTTTACCGAAAAGGGCTTTTGCCCTAGTTATTAAAAGAGGCTAGGCCTCCAGTTATATGATAAAGCAGCTATGCTGCCAGTGGAGAGTTTTGGCTGGGTGGGTTGAGTTATTCCCCATATGGAGAGCTTGGTTGGTACGGGTGGCGAGTAGCAGATGGTGGGTTGAGTAGTCTCCCCAAATGGGCTTGCATTCTTTCATTGGCATTACATGTGATAGTGAAATGGGCCTATGGGCCATACTGTTTACAGTAAAGGCTTCGGCCCAGTAATATGAAGTATGAAAAGGCTTCGGTCCAGTGTTACGAAATATGAAATATGAAAAGGCTTCGGCCTAGTATATGCTAAGATGGAATTTGGGCTTAGGCCCAGCAGGCTGATATTGTTTTGGGCTCTGAAAAGGGCTTGTTGCACATTGAGTTTCCAAACTCACCCCCTTTCCTTAACCTTGCAGGTAGCCTTGATTCAGGGACTTGGAGCTGGAGGGGATTCAGAGTGGCCACAGTGATCGCTTCTGGGCTTTCGAAATAAGTGATTGGTTTTCTTTAGTTTATTTTATTTATTACTTACTTTTGGGTTGTAATAAGGACATTTTAACTTTATTATTTTTCTTTCTTTTCTGGAACTATTTTATTTCTAATAACTTTAATCCGGTTGATAATAATTTAAATGGGCTAGAATTAGGACGCGTTTTCAAAACGATACTTGTTTTCAAAATAACACAATGTCACGGTTATTCGATTTATCAAAGATATCAATTTTAAGAAATTCTAACTCATTATAACCAAGTGTGGCAATGGTAGTGGGCATGTCTAGGATTGGATCCAATCGAAGAGCTTGGTACTTAAGCAGCCTTCATGGCTAACCTCCTCTGTTACAGATTCCTACCTGGTGCCCAGCTTTCATTCACTGTGATGGCAAATATGATACTAATTTTTATGCTTTGAGCGTACAGAAGTTATAGTTGAATGAAACTCTGTGGGAAAGAGTTTGAAACAGTCAAATGCATGGATTAAGGAGGGATAAGGGGAGAGATTTTAGGGATTTGAGAGGGGGATAGAGTTAGCCGATTTGAGGGGATTAGAGAGGGGATTTCGGCAGAGGGGGGATTTTCGGCACTTGGGTACTTGTTATGCCGTTTTCTTCTTTGTAACCATAGGATTAGTCTTCTTTTTTCTTCTTTCTTCTTCCCTAGCTGAATCTACCACCCTACCTTTCATCTTTTCTTCCTTTTTCTTCTTCCAAACCAGCCCACTATTTCCCTCTATTCAATTATTGTTTCTTTCTCTTACCTCTACTTTTGCCGAAAAACAGCAAAAGCCAAAACCTGTTGAGCTAGGTGGTGCCAATTCTTTGTTGATCAGCAAGCCTTTCTTTTTTCTTTTCACTTTTTGGTGGTCAATTCCCTTATCTTCTAGGCATAAATGGATTCAAGAAGAGAGACTGTGGTAAGAGCCCAAACTCTAAACGATTCCTATAGTAACTGTTGGCAAAAGCCGAAACCCCTATAGTTTAGGGAGGTGGCCGAATATGGGTATAGGCCTTATTGGGTTTCTTCTTTTGATCTTTTTTTATGGTTTGTATAGTAGAGGAGCGACAAGGCATAGTGTCGACTTGGATTAGCTTGGATCATCGGAGTGACTAGATCTAGTCATCAAATTCGGCAAAGGTATGGATTCTAAGGCCATTATGGATGGTGGCCGAATGTGTAAGTGTTGGTAATGGATGGTTCTTGATTTGGTTTAATTATTATGAGCTGATCTATAAGCGGTTTATTATAGGAGAAATTGTGTAGGAGATCTCGTCGAGAAATATCGCAAATCAGGTGTGTAACGAACTTTCTTTCGTAGCTTAAATCGATAAATGCCGAAATGCCAAAATTCTGGCATTTTGAGGACTTATGAGTAAGGAACGCTCATTGGTTAGTTAGATTCTCTAAGTTGATGATCGAGATTGTTGGAAAAGGTAAGAGCACGATTTTTGGCATCACGATAAGTTGGGCCTCAAGGGGCTGAAATCGGGCCCAATGGGCTTACGAGCCCATTTGGGTAAATTTGGTAGGAAATGAAATCCTATTAAATTGCGCGTTAAGACTGGTAATACCATTATGGAATATAGGCTAAACGGGCCTAGATGACTAAATCGGCTACGTAGGGCCCATTAGAGGTTTTAAGCCCAATAACTCGGTTTCGCTAAAATTAGGCCAGAATCGCTGTTTAAACACATGAATTGTTAGTAACTGTTAATGAACATGGAAAACCCTAATATTTGGTAAAATTATGAAATTACCTTTATAATATGAAAATGTCTATTTTGCCCCTAGGTAAAAATGACCATTATACCCCCAGGGTTTAATTATAAATTTGATACATGGGGTTTTGATATACATGATTGATATGATATGCACATGATATGTATGATATGCACATGATATGTACGATATGCACATGATATGTATGATATGCACATGATGTATTCATAAATGCATTGGGTTGGGTTTTTATATGGATGGAGGAAGTACAAAAGGGCTTATGCCCCAGTTTACTAAAAAGGGCTTATGCCCCAGTTTACCGAAAAGGGCTTTTGCCCCAGTTATTAAAAGAGGCTAGGCCTCCAGTTATATGATAAAGCAGCTATGCTACCAGTGGAGAGTTTTGGCTGGGTGGGTTGAGTTATTCCCCACATGGAGAGCTTGGTTGGTACGGGTGGAGAGTAGCGGATGGTGGGTCGAGTAGTCTCCCCAAATGGGCTTGCATTCTTTCATTGGCATTACATGTGATAGCGAAATGGGCCTATGGGCCATACCATTTACAGTAAAGGCTTCGGCCCAGTAATATGAAATATGAAAAGGCTTCGGCCGAGTGTTGCGAAATATGAAATATGAAAAGGCTTCGGCCTAGTATATGCTGAGATGGAATTTGGGCTTAGGCCCAGCAGGCTAATATTATTTTGGGCTCTGAAAGGGGCTTGTTACACATTGAGTTTCCAAACTCACTCCCTTTCCTTAACCTTGCAGGAGAGCCTTGATTCGGGGACTTGGAGCCGGAGGGGATTCAGAGTGGCCACAGTGATCGCTTCTGGGCTTTCGAAATAAGTGATTGGTTTTCTTTAGTTTATTTTATTTATTACTTACTTTTGGGTTGTAATAAGGCCATTTTAACTTTATTATTTTTCTTTCTATTCTGGAACTATTTTATTTCTAATAACTTTAATCCGGTTGATAATAATTTAAATGGGCTAGGCTTAGGACACGTTTTCAAAACAATACTTGTTTTCAAAATAACACAACATCACGGTTATTCGAATTATCAAAGATATCAATTTTAAGAAATTCTAACTCGTTATAACCAAGTGTGGCAATGGTAGTAGGCATGTCTAGGATTGGATCCAATCGAAGAGCTTGGTACTTAAGCAGCCTTCATGGCTCACCTCCTCTGTTACGGATTCCTACTTGGTGCCCAACTTCCATTCACTTTGTTAGCTTAACAAAAGTCAGTTTTTAAACACTAAAACAAACCATGGATTTTTAGACTTCTATGTGGCATGTCAAATTCGGCCATAACGTCTGGGCCGGGTTTGGGTTGTTACATATTTTATTTTGGTATATATGGTATGTACCTAGGTTGTATTTTGAGTTAATGTGGTTTTGGATTGTAAGGATAATATGTGATGATTTAAATTGGTAAATGAAAGATTAAATTAAAAAAATTAAAAATTTATGAAAATTCTTCGAGCACCTGGATAAGTCCTGATCCACTTCTAATACATGTTTTGGACCTTGAGGGTCCATTATAGGGACTTAAGGATTAAATTTACACTTTGTATGTTAATTATTTGTGAGTTATTCGTAATTTGTTCGATATGTCAGGTAATGCTCCGTAACCTTGTTCTAGTGACAGTATAGGGTTAGGGGTGTTACATTTTGTTGGTATTAGAGATATCAGGTTTAGCCAATTCTCAGGCTAAATTGGGCTTGAAATTGAGTCTAGAAGTACATGCTACTATTGAGTCGAAACTAAGTCGGGATTTGGATGCTGATCTAATTTTTTGTTTTTGTTTTATAGATTAAAGACGTTAGATGAACAAATAAATGATACTGATCAAGAAATGTAAATTGTAAATGAATAATTGTACGAGTTAGATGAGACTGAATTAGTAACCTCTAGTAGTAACCTAATAAGAAATCAACCTCTTAGAATAGATAGGGAGAATGATAGAGATCATTCTCATTTATTATGAGTTATTGCCGATGCCTTACAAAAAGTAGCGAGGACTGCTCCTACTATGATTTCAGCACCTACTCAGAGACGAGCCCCGATAAAAGAATTAAGAAAATATGGTGCCACTGAATTCTTCGGTCTGAAAGGAGTTGATCCATCCACAGTAAAGAATTGGATGGAATCAACTAAAAGAAATAAGTTTCTATTACAACTGGAATGTCCCTCTCGAAAATGTTTGATTTGTGTTGTTTCTCTCTTTTAAGGTGAAACTCATCTATAGTGGGAATCTGTAATATGACGTCTATTTACAGAATAGGTAATATGAGAATTATTTCAGAAAGTTTCAGAAGAAATGTAATGCCCTAAAAATCTCGAAACGCTGAACTTTCTTTATTTTTGATAAAAATTGTGTTTAATATTCTTATCCAAGCGATAATTTTAGTAGGTCTTAGTTAAGGTTTGAGTTCGAACCTAGGAATAAATGAAATTATAGTTTAGATATTAAAAGAATTAGGGCTAGCAAGTAGTTGGGCTTTTAAATAAATTTAGGGAAAAATAGTATCAAAAAGCCTTGTGGAAGAGTGACTAAGTGATGCCACTTAGAGTGTAGGAAGGTGGCGTTGATAGCTAGCAAGGAGGTCCAAGGTTCGAATCCTAGCTTGGTATTTTTTAGAAGTTTAATTGTGGCCTTCTAGAAGGATGGAAGTGGCATGAAAGTGGACTCCAAGGGAAGTGTTCAGGAGAGAAAATTAAGGAAAGGATAAAGGGGTTATGAGAGAGAAAAACGAGGAGATGAGAAGGGAGAAGTGATGGAGCCGAATGGGGAATTGGGCATGGGAAAATTCGGCTATAAGGCTTAAAAATAGGTGTCGAATGCTAAGGTATGAAGCTAATGCCAAATTTCCTTCACCCTGTTACCAGAAACTCTTTTCTCTTCAAGATCCAAAAAGTTGAAAACCTTGCTTCTTTCTTTCTCTTCTTGTGCCGATTTTCTATTCTTCTTCTACTTAGGTTTTTGATTCATTTTTTTTAGTCTAGCCGACTTCTTCTTTCTTGAAGCTGAATAACTCTCTTTTACCATACAAATCGCACAGGCAGAAACCTTCTTGGCCGAATACTCTTGGTGCCGCCAGTACCCTTTCTAATCGATCAAGCCTAGTGTAAGTGCTTTGTTCTCATAATCGGGTTTTGGTAAGTATTCCTCTCCCATTGGCTAAGGTGGGCGAATGTTCATAGTTAAGGTAAGGGGTCTTGTGTTGGATACGAGTCACCTATTATTCTGGTTTTAATAGTTAAAGATTGGTGCAGATCTAGGAGTTGATCGTGGTTAGTGATTTAAGAAGGAGCTGTTATACTTATCGCGCAAGGTAAGGTTAAGGTGAGGTTTCAGTTTTAGTAAAGATATGAATTAGGCATGCGATTAATTGAAGGGTGGTCTCGTTTGTAGGTTACTGACTAAGGGAATTGCAACACACTTTCTTACCAGGTGTGTACATACACTACACACACACAATGAATCGACAAAAGCCGAAATGCTGAAAAACTGAAAAGTCGAAACGCTGAAAAGCCAAAAAGCCGAAAAGCTAAAAAGCTGAAATGTCGAAAACCCGAAAGTTGGGCTATGGTAGTCACACGAGTGGGCGAACACTCGTGGAGAGGAAACAGATAGGTTGCTTGAAGCCCACGGGCGATTCCGTAGACTTGGGTTGAGAATTGGCCAAATGGGCCGGAATGGGCTAAATGGGCCTAATGGGTTGTTAGGCCCATAATATGCAAAGATTGATAAATGATGCTATGTGTTAGAAAATTTGTATGTGAGCATGAGTATAATATGATTTGGGCCTAATGGGCCATATGAAGGTGAATTGGGCCCAGTGGGCCATAAGAATATGAACTGGGCCAGATTGGCCATTTGAATAAGATTGGGCCTAGTGGGCTATATGCATGTAGCGGTATTGGGCCTAGTATATGATGACTACATAAAACTTAATTAATTAATTGAGACCGTGTACAAGTAATAGGGTTAAGGTGTCGCAATGAGTATATGCATGTCTAGAATTGGAACTAGGGAGAGCTTGGTACTTAAGCAGTCTTAACGACCTACCTCCTCTTCTCTGGAATCCTACTTGGTGCATAGTATTCGTTCAAATTAGCTCGCGGAGCTTCTTCATGGGCCAAGGTAAGTGAAAATCGTAATTAAGGAAAAATTACTGAAAGGGGCAAAAATAACCAAAATACCCCTAGGTGTTGAATGTAAGTTTTGTGGATGTGACATGCATACATATGATGTTCTGTTTAGATTGCATATGGGATGGGAATTATGGTATGGAGGAAGTATATGAGGATCGCATGGTTGCCTGACAATCATGGATCCACCGACGACTTTTAAAGCCCAATATGTAAATGGAGGTAGTTCCGCAACCGGGCTATCATTGGTGTGTAGGCTAGGTGGGTCGATATTTATATCCCCACATGGTGTGATGGGGGACGGAGCTAGTGTGTAGCGGATGGATAATTTGAATGGGATTGCATTGCATGTTTGATGTATGATGATTTTTGAATGCTTGTTTTCCGTCGAGGGTTGTACACACTAAGTTTGTGAAAACTCACCCCCTCTTTTATTTTATTTTCAGGTGATGCTCAGTAGATGGTTTGATGTTTGGAGGGACTCTGGGTGGCCAGCTAGCAAGACAAATTTGGACTCTTTTTTTTTTTAGCTTATAAGTTTTATTTTATTAAGTATGTTTCAGACCAGATTGTAATAAGGTTTTCATTATGCTACTATTACTTGAAGTATTATTATTTCCATTGTAACTACGAGAAGTTGAACATGGGTTTCCTAAATTAGAGTATGTTTTCTACGTTTCCACAACATCATTTCTAAATGATATGTTTTCTTAAATCAAATGCTTAAAACAAGGTTTTCGCAATTGAAAGGTCTGTTTATTAAGGTTTCTTTTGTTTAAGAAGGGTTTTCAATGAAAACACGGTTTTCACTAAAACACTTCAATGAAACACGTCAGATTCGATCATAACGTCTAGGCCGAGTTTGGGGTGTTACAAGAAATATGTTGGGGAGTTGTATATTGAAGATAAAAAGCAAGAGTTTCTGATGTTAAAATAAGGTGATCTGTCAATTGTGGATTATGAACGGGAATTTTCAAGACCCAGTCGATATGCTTCTGAATTTATATTGATAGAGGTGCATAGTTGCAAGAGGTTCTTACGGGGATTGAGAGATGAAATCAGAGTACAGTTAGTGTCACATTGAATTATAGAATTTGTAGACTAGGTGGAGAGAGTAAAGATGGTGGAGCAGATTTTGGGTTTGGATATAAAGCCCAAAATAGTTAGATTGACCGAGAAACGAGCTGGCACTACTAGTTTAAATACTTTACTAGAAAGATTACGAGAATCAAGAGGTGGTTGGAGGCCAAGTTTTAGATCTGATGTAACACTTCTTACCCGTATCCGACGCCAGGACAGGGTTCGAAGCGTTACTTGACTTAAACAGTTACAAACATGTGAAAACCGGGCTACAAAATTTCGTCCAAATTAAAACTTTTCAAATACATGTATATCGTCCCTTTATACGGGCCTTCGAGGCCTAAAACATACATCGAGGTGGTTCGGGACTAAACCGAGAACTTTAGGAAGTTTTGGGAAACTTATAAAAATTTTCATGAAATAGGGTCACACGCCCGGGTGGACACAAGGACACGCTCATGTGTCTTAAACATGACCGTGTCCTCAGGATGTGTAACTCTCTGTTTATGACTTTACCAAAACACATTGAACTACATGGCCAAGCCACACGCCCATATACTAGGCCGTGTCCTCCACACGGCTGAGACACATGGCTGTGTCTCTACTCGTGTGGCTAGCACTTAAGCCATCTTCCAAGCCTTTTTGTTACAATTAATAACTCACATACTTGAATACATTATAGACACATACAATGTAGCATTAAGTAAATGATTAAACATCTTCTATTAAGATTCAATTGTAATATTCATATATCATCATACATGTATTTTACTTACTCATTTTATACCAAGTCTAAAAGCACACCGATTCACAACAATTGAACATGTCATTTTGATTATTACTTATACATTTATACCATGCTTGCCTAAGTCATTCCACACCAATTTCATGTTCAGGCATTATTGACTTATTGCCATATCACACTTTTATTTTCTGGTTATGACCATGTCGTTTGGTCATAAGACATTCATCAAGCATACATACCGTAATACTAACAATTCATGTCAAACAATTATAATAACATGACCACATCACAAGGCATCAATAAATAGCTTGGATAAATAGGCTTCCAAGCCATAACCCATACAGGCCACATCTCATGGCTAAACACAACGAATCAATTTTAAGCCAACATTTTGTCCAAACCAAAAGAATACACATCATAATGACTAAGTCCCGATACATGCCACTCACTTGAAGACATTAAGATTCAATAATACTCCAAGGGTGGTAGCCTGATAGTGTGATGCTGCCTTCGTCGATCTCCAACCCCGAGCTGACCTGACAACACTAAAGAAATGGAGAGGAGGGAGTAAGCTTAAAGCTTAGTAAGTTCATATGAAAATAATAAGAAAATTATCAACATGATTCCATGGTAACGTAACCATAATTAAACTTTTACTTATAATCTGGTCATGTTGTTTTCTCGAGTCATAACCTATTCTACTATTTGACAACTTCGACCCTTCTTTACTAAAAAACGATTATCTCCTAGTACATGATTCGATTAATGTTCCTGTCTATTTCTCTTGAAAATAGATTGATTAAGGATTTAGTCATATAAATTATAACCTATAATTATTTTCTTTTTTACAATTTTTAGCAATTTTCCAAAGTTGAGATAGGAGAGCCTGAAGTCACTTTGACTCTGTCTCACAAAAGTTCAAATATCTCATAATATGAAACTCTTTTGCTTACACCATTTCTTCTATGTAAAACTAGATTCAATAAGATTTAATTTCATATCTTATGCAGTCTTTAATTCAATTTCCACAATTTTTGGTGGATTTTCGAAATCACACAACTGCTGATGTTCAAAACTGTTTTAGTGCAATATCATGATAACTATCACGTAATGGCATAATAACATAATCACCAAGGTTATTCATCATTCAAGCATTCTAGCTCATTAATCAAATATTCATATACATATATATGAATATACCTTTTTGTCATATATCATCCTGTAATAAAGCATTACTCATGAGTATAACATACGTACCTGTACGTATCTGTAGCATATCGAATAACTTTACCTTCATTACCATGCCCATCTCGGGACTTACATCGCATCATTCATTGTAATACCCGTTGAACACTTGGAATACTATTGGATACACGGAAACTTGCACATAAGTGCCACATAAAAATTTGTAGCCAAAGCTACCTTATAACATGTAACATATCCGTAATGAACTCGAACCTCTCAACGAGCTCGGATGTTACATGTATCGCACCCATTATGAACTCGGACCACTCAACGAGCTCAGATGCTACATATATCACGAACTTGGACCACTCAACAAGTTTGGATTCTCACATATATCACGAACTTGGACCTCTCAACGAGCTCAGATTTCTTAGTTCCTAGTGACATGTCACTTGTATCCTAAACTATTCCTAAGGTTTAAACAGGGTTTTTCTCACTGCACATAGCATCTTCATCGTACTTGTTCGTATCATCATGGATAACGACCGTAATATCATTCATGCTTACAAATTCACTATTCTCATATTCATGAAATAATCATGGCATTGTTCATAATAACATTTAGGCATTTATCACATAATACAATCATCATATCAACTATATAAATATTCACCACATAATGTTAACACATCAATTTAAGTTCAAGCATAAACAATTATATTATTGCATTATTATTGACATACGAACTTACCTCGAATGCGAGCATGGCTATTTATTCTGATTTAATTCATAATCTCATTCATTTCCAATCTATGCCCGAATCTCATTTTCCTTGATCTATGATATCACATTTAGCTTACATTAGTCACATTATTCATATGGGTCCAAAAATCATATTTTTACAAATTTGCATTTTGACCCCTAAACTTTTACATATTTTCACATTTTCCTGAATGCTCGTAAAATGCTTTTCATTCAATTTCTTTGTACTTTAAGCCTAGCCGAACCATTTTCATAACTATAGCAGCCCCTAATTTCCACTCAATCACACTTTTATGAAAAAATTGTAACTTTTACAAAATGATCCTTTTTGACAATTTCACCGAAAATCACTTAGTAAAAGTCGTTTATTACACACCGAGCATCAATATTCTACCATTAAACATCGAAACACATGCATGTCATCCATGGGTAAGTTTTTAAACGCAAACCCTAACTTAAAATAATGGTGGAAATAGCTAAATTGAGTTACCGAGACTTTAGAAATGTAAAGAACATTAAAAACGGGGCTTGAGAGCACTTACTATTGAGCTTGGAAATGACAAAAACCCTAGCCATGGAGTCTCCAAGCATATTCGGCCATGAAGAAGAAGGATGAGCTAATTTTTGTTTTGTTTTCCCTTTTTAATTCATTTAATTACTAAATGACTAAAATACCCTTAATACCTTTCTCTGAAATTTTACCTAACCATGTCCCTTTTTGTCCAAATTTTTAGAACTTGGTCAAATTACTCTTTGAGGACCTCCAATTAATAATTAAATTCAATTTCATGCTTGAAGCTTCTAGAACTCAAGTTTTACAATTTATTCAATTTAGTCCTTAAAGTTCAATCGAGCACCTTAGACATAAAATTTCTTCATGAAATTTTTACACAAGCATATAAACATGTCATAGGCCTTATAATAATAATAAATTAATTATTATTAATTCAGATTTGTGGTTTGGAAACCACTATTCTGACTAGGCCCTAATTTAGAATTTTACAACTCTCCCCCCTTTTAGGGATTTTCATCCCCGAAAATCTTTCCAGAAGAGTGGTTTAGCTTACACATAAACTCCATTATCACATAATCATTGCTAAATATTTTTTACTCAGGCTATGTTTAATACTTAGCTCTTAAATTTCTCATAATAAAGTCATGAACAATTCTGTGATATACGACGTATCAGCCGAATCTTGACTTCTATCAAAGAATTCATGTACATAAGGGTCAAACCCATACCGTCATATAATATATATACAAATCATACTTGAATCCTCTCGGATACAAATGGCATAGCTAGCTCGATCATCATGGCCTTAAGTACTCTATCATTTCATACAGCTTGACAATTTACTAATTCAACCTGTGGTGGTCATTAAAATTCAAAGCCTCATTTAGCTTTTCCAATAATTCACGATATACATCATTGATCTCAATCCGATTAACAAAAACTAGCATTTTAAGAAATTCAACAATCTCAAAGATACTTAATCCCATAAGTCTGATGAGCGAAAATTCAGTACATACCGACATGATTTGCAGATTCATCAATTACTTAACAACAAGTCACGTGACATCTTTCGCTGTCAAAGATAGGAATGATCCTAATATGAAACCTATAGTAATCTCATTCTTATTTCCATTCAATTACCACCACTGGCGATAATCGTTCAGACATCACTTGATATTCAACTTTAACCCTGATAACATTTCATGTATCAAACACAAATATCAAAATGTCGAGTTCCAAACTTGAACAACAATACATTACTCCTGCGAGTTTCCTTGCAAACTCTTTGTATAAGCTTTGGACTTTCTACCCAAGTACTTGTAACCATATTTTTCTTTTCTCAAAGATCATACAACAACAATCTTAGATCATCTATGCTATCTCAAACTCAAATCTTTCTATGACAGTAGATACATTAAGCTATCACATTGCCTTTTTGTCCCAAAACATATCACAATCCGTTTATTGACACATCATAGAAAAATCAAGGATTTCTTGTCTGATGTAGGCTAAACCAAGTCTAATGTTTTGATTAACAATGGTCTCGTCTGTTCTAAGCTTTACTAACACGCAATGGATCGTTCAACTTTCACAAGGCAATAACTTTATCATTCATAGCAACTTTAAATCATATCAAAGTCTACTAGGAAATATACACTTTTCATTCAGACTATTCATCTTTTACCCATAAAGAAATGAAATTTTATTCCCAGACATAAACATCTCATTCAATCTTTCAAATAATAACCAACACCGATTGAACAACCAAGTCGGTCTTAATCATCAATAAATAACATTTCAAGAAATCCTCTCTTCTAGTCGATAGAATGATTCAACGTGTAATCATTCAAAGTTCATTTATCATGATAATCAAAAAACCATTTAAAATGCATTAACTCAAGTAACAAGGATATCTCAACTGAAGGCATCAATTTCGATTAACTTACTTGAGAAAAGAAATCCACCATGCAAATTGTAACTAGCAATTTCACCACATATGCCTTTGCCGATGCCAAAACCTTACACAAAGTTTAAAGAAATTCGTATGCTAGAATCATCACGTTACTACTATCAACCCAGACACAAAATCATAATTGACATAGTCATCAGAGGCCAAAGTATACACTTTAGATACGAGTCATGATTAATAACTTTCAAAATAAATGTGACAAGAAGACCAAAATAAAAAAAATCCAAGACAGAAAAATCCAAGATGAAGAAATCCAAGATACAGAAATCTAATAGACGATACCGTACCAATAGATCGAGAGTAAAAATTTTAAGAAAATATGAAAGATCTCGATAATTTCTCTGAAAAAGAAGTCCAGAAGAATACATCATTCAAACCCATGGAATTAATTAAAACAAGGATAATGTACCTTTCTATATATGTATCGAACAGAACACCAATTAGAAGAAACCAAATTATAACATCATGTGTATTTTCTCATAAAATCTCAATAGATGAAATGTAATAGAATGCCAGAGAGAAATAGAGTAATACAGGTTATATACCAATCAGACTAGCAATGCTTTTGTTTATACATCATGATTAGAAAACATTCTCATAGAACAAAGATTTTATCAGAGGAGTAATAGCCATAGGAATAATCCCAAGAACAATTAAACATACAGAATACCTCAGAAGAAACTGTCAAAATTTGTTCAGCTATAACTGTCATACCAAAATATCTTACCTTTAAAATATTATTGTAACACCCCGAACCCGAGACCGACACCGGAGTCGGACACGAGATGTTAACAAACTTTGAAAAATTTTTCCAGACACTGCCCATTCTGAGTACTAGTCGCTTCAAAAATCATATCTTGAGTTTCACAACTCGAAAATCAGTTTTGTGATTTTTCCCTGAAACTAGACTCATGTCCCCACCTATGTATTTTTTTCTAGAATTTTTGGTCTGGCCAATTAGTACAGTTTATTAGTCAAAGTCTCCCATGGTACGGGGGTCGACTACACTGACCTTTTCCCATTACGACTTGGATATCTCTCTGCACAGAGCTTCAATACTAATGCCGTTTGTTTCTATGGAAACTAGACTCAGAGAGGAATCCATACATATATGGTATGACCCCTAATTATCTCTGGTCAATTTATAGTGAATTTCCAAAGTCGGAACAGGGAATCCAGAAACTGTTCTGTCCCTGTTCCACAAGAACCCGAATATCTCTTACTGTACTGTTCATATGATTGTTTCGTTACTTTCATATGAAAGTAGATTCATCAAGGATCGATTACATAATTTATTCACTATTTAATTCCACTCCTACGAATTCTTGTGATTTTTCCAATCCACACCACTGCTGCTGTCAGCCTCTGTTTTCAAAGTAAACCTTACCTATTTTCGGGGTTTCATGGACCAACTAGGGCCTTGTCATACATATGCCCACATATAATCATACTTAGCCATTCCAATGGCTGATCATTTGCTCAACACTTCCATTCCAACTATAGTTACATCATGAAACCATCTATACATTCATAAACACGAATGGTCTAATGCCATACTCCACTTCTACAAGCCATTTTCGCATGGCTGTACACTTATACATTTCATAAAGTACTCGAAAAACAACAATGGGTAGTCCTATACATGCCATATCAAAATTCAACCAAAATAGTACCCAAAAGAGCCTTTGATAGTGTGGGCGACTTCGACTTCAAGATCCCGAGTCCGATAGCTGGAGAACCAAAAATCTATAAAACAGAGGAGCAGTGTAACGAGTAAGCAATTTATGCTTAGTAAGTTTTGAGCAAGGAATTCCAGCATAAACAAAGAATAACACACATTTAGCTAAACGGAATATTTCATAATACGCAATTTACCGATATCAAACTTGCTTCACAACATTAACAACCCTTATGTACATACACAATAGACTAACTTAGCCGAAGGCCGGTAGCTCGTTTATCAACTGAGCGAACATTTATTTGTAAGGGCTCGATTAAATTCAACGCATACGTAACATATCCCCATATTGGGATGTTTTTCGAGTATTCGCTGGAATTTTACAGCAAGCTCATTCATTACCAAAATCACGTACCTTCGGAATTTAACCGGATATAGCTCCTCGTTCAAATGCCTTCGGGACATAGCCCGGTTTTAGTAACTCACACAATGCCTTCGGGACATAACCCGGATTTAATAATTCGCACGAATGCCTTCGGGACTTAACCCGGATTTAGTATCTCGCACAAAGGCCTTCGGGGCTTAACCCGGAATTTGTATCTCGCACAAATGCCTTCGGATCTTAGTCCGGATATAGTCACTTAGCACAAAGCCTTCGGGACTTAGCCCGGACAGCATTCAATTAATCATGCACATCTAACAATATTTCATGGCACATTCGTATTTCTTTTTCATTAGCAAAACTCAAACACAAGGCACATACCATCCTTGCACATTCGGCTCAATAGCCACACATAGAGCATGATTTAATCACATCGTAATTTAAGCTCTCTTACTCAAGAACTTACCTCGGGTGTTGTCGAACGATTCCGCTAGCTATTCAACCACTTTTTCCTTCCCTTTTTCGGATTTATTTCCCCTTTGCTCTTGAGCTTAATTAAACAAATAAATTGATTTCATCATTTAGGCATCAAAAAGATGAACACAAGGCACTTAGCCCATATTTATACATTAGACATTAAAGTCTCATACATGCAAAAATCATGCATCAACACAACATATTAGCTAATTTCTTTACCCTTGGCCGAATATGCATGTCCATTTTTGGGGTCGATTTCAACACTTAATACACACATATACACACTAGTAAAGCATCCTCCCCCTTTTCATCAATTTAACACATGCATTGCTCATTAACATGCAAAGTTACATTCGGCCTTAGCACACATCTTGCTAGCCGATTCTTCTCCATTTAGCAACCAATGCACATATGTGCTCACACAAAAATGCTAAAAAGGAGGTTCAAGAATCATCAAGCCATCATCACATGCATCATTAACAAGCTTCATATTTTGCATGCAATGGCATTAACACAACCTTCACCTAGGCCGAATCTTACTCATCCTCATGCCTCATCACCACAACATCAAACACCAACCAAGAATGATGCATCCATGGTCAAGTGCCATTTCCATCACATAGCAAGATTTAGACCATGGGCTAGGTAGAACTCAAGCTAACAACTAAAACATGCATGCATCTCATGGAACATCATCAAACATACCTTAGCCTAGCTACATGCATGGCCGAATCTCTTCACCTTTCTTCTTCTTTCCTCCTTAAAATTTTTGGCCAAGGATGAGCCAAAGGATGAGAAAATTTTTTCTTTGTTTTTCTTTCTAATTTAGGCTAAATGAAGGTGAGAAAAGGATGAACAAAGATCTTCTCCTCTCTTTTCTTTAGCTCACGGCAATGGGGGGAAAAGAATCAACTACACACTTTTTTTTTTGTCTATTCATCATACTCCTTTTCATTATTTAATTTCCATGCCTATTATTTTATTTTTTCCACCATGATGCACCAACAAAACATGTCTATGACATGTCTTGGCCATCAAACTTGGTCTACCATGCTTGTCATGGCCGGCCACTACTAGTAGGGGGGAATTTGACATGCAAGTCCCCCCTTTGTCCACATGTACTAATAGGTCCTCACACATTGACCTATCACATTTTAGAATTTTCTCTCATAAGTCCTATTGACTAAATTCACATGAAATCAACCAAATTGAAGCTTGAAATTTTCACACATTCATAATTACATATTCTAGACAATAAGTATCACATTCAAACATTTCGGTGACTCGGTTTAGCGGTCCCGAAACCACTTCCCGACTAGGGTCAACTTTGGGCTGTCACAACTCTCCCCCACTTAAGAAATTTTCGTCCCCGAAAATCTTACCGGTAAATAGGTTTGGGTATCGTTCTTTCATCGAGCTCTCGGTCTCCCAAGTAGCTTCCTCGATCCCGTGTTTGAGCCATAACACCTTTACTAGCCGAACTCTTTTGTTTCGCAACTCCTTCACTTCACGAGCTAGGATACGCATCGGTTCTTCTTCATAGCTCATGTCGTCTTGAATTTCAACCTCTGATGGGCTAATTATGTGCGATGGTGGATCAGATCGATAGCGTCGAAGCATCGAAACATGAAAGACGTCATGAATCTTTTCAAGCTCCGGGGGCAAAATCAATCTATACGCAACCGGACCAACTCGTTCGGAGATTTCGTACGACCCAATGAATCTTGGGCTCAACTTGCCCTTACGGCCGAACCTGAGTATCTTTTTCCAAGGTGAAACCTTAAGGAACACTTTGTCTCCCACCTGATACTCGATGTCTTTTCGTTTCAAATCTGCGTACGACTTCTGACGATCCGTGGCTACCTTTAGACTTTCACGGATTACCTTTACTTTCTGTTCAGCATCTTTAATCAAATCAACTCCGAAAATTTTACTTTCACCGAGCTCGGTCCAAAACAATGGTGTACGGCATTTACGACCGTACAAAGCCTCGTAAGGTGCCATCTTAATACTTGATTGAAAACTATTGTTGTAAGCGAATTCAATCAAAGGTAAATACCGTTCCCATGAACTACTAAACTCGAGGATGCAACATCTCAACATATCCTCAAGTATCTGAATTATCCGCTCGGATTGACCATCGGTTTGGGGGTGAAAAGCAGTGCTAAAATGCAGCTTGGTACCCAGAGCTTCTTGCAATTTCTTCCAAAATCGTGAGGTGAATCTCGGATCTCTATCCGACACGATAGAAATAGGTACTCCATGTAATCTCACAATCTGAGAGACATACAATTCGGCTAGTTTATCCAATGAAAGATCCGTACGCACGGGGATAAAGTGAGCCGACTTAGTCAGCCTATCAACAACAACCCAAATCGCATCCTTCTTACTTGCGGACAATGGCAGTCCGGACACAAAGTCCATTGTGACTCGGTCCCATTTCCACTCGGGTATCATGATCGGCTGAAGTAACCCTGAAGGCACTTGATGTTCCGCTTTCACTTGTTGACATATTAAACATCTCGAAACAAAGTCGGAGATGTCTCGTTTCATACCATGCCACCAAAACCGACGTTTCAAGTCGTTGTACATTTTCGTGCTCCCCGGGTGAATTGACATTCGGCTACAATGGGCTTCGTTCAGAATCATCGGAATGAGTTCCGAATTCCTTGGAACACACAAACGACTTCTAAACCTCAAACAACCATCATCATCAATCTGAAACTCCGATTCCTTGTTCGGAACACACTCAGCTCGTTTTGCAACCAATTCATCATCGACTTTCTGAGCTTCACGAATTTGGTGAGTCAATAATGGTTTAGCTTTTAATTCAGCTACTAACACATTGTCTGGTAGAACAGACAAATGCATGTTCATCGCTCGTAAAGCAAACAATGACTTCCGGCTTAAGGCGTCCGCAACCACGTTAGCCTTTCCCGGGTGGTAATAATGACAAGCTCGTAATCTTTCAACAACTCAAGCCAACGTCTTTGTCGCAGATTCAAGTCTCGTTGAGTCATCAAATATTTGAGACTTTTGTGATCCGAAAATACATGGCACTTCTCACCAAATAGATAATGTCGCCATATTTTTAAAGCAAACACGATGGCAGCTAGTTCGAGATCATGGGTCGGATAATTCCTCTCGTGTGGCTTCAATTGTCTCGACGCATAGGCCACGACTCGACCTTCTTGCATCAATACGCAACCCAACCCAAGTAGGGATGCGTCACTATAAATGACAAACTCTTTACCCGATTCGGGTTGCATCAAAATTGGAGCTTCAGTCAAATGAGTTTTCAGTTGATCGAAGCTTTTCTGACATTTCTCCGTCCATTCGAACTTAACATCCTTTTGAAGTAAATTCGTCATAGGTGTGGCTATCATCGAGAAACCTTTGACAAATCGTCGGTAATAACCGGCAAGCCCTAGAAAGCTCCGGACTTCGTAACATTTCTCGGAGGCTTCCAGTTAAGTATGGCTGAAATTTTGCTCGGGTCAACTCGAATACCCGATGCGGATACCACATGACCCAAGAAGCTAACCTCTCTTAACCAGAACTCACACTTACTGAACTTAGCATATAACTGCTTATCCCGCAAAATTTGCAACACTAGCCTCAGATGCTCAGCATGTTCGGTCTCATCTCTTGAATAGACCAAGATGTCATCAATAAACACAACTACGAACCGATCCAAATACGGCCTGAAGATCCGATTCATCAAATCCATAAACACGCAGGGGCATTAGTGAGCCCAAACGGCATCACTAAGAACTCGTAGTGACCGTACCTCGTTCTGAAAGCAGTTTTGGGAATATCTGAATCTCAATTCGTAACTGATAATAGCCCGATCTCAAATCTATTTTTGAGAACACTGAGGCTCCCTTCAGTTGGTCGAACAAATCATCGATGCGCGGCAACGGATATTTGTTCTTTATCGTCAATTTATTCAGCTGACGATAGTCAATGCACAACCTCATGGTTCCGTCCTTCTTTTTCACGAACAATACTGGTGCACCCCAAGGTGAGAAACTTGGTCGAGCGAAACCTCTATCCGTCAGTTCTTGCAACTGAGCTTTCAACTCCTTTAACTCGGTTGGTGCCATATGATACGGAGCTATCGAAATCGGCGTAGTCCCAGGTACAAGCTCAATACCAAACTCTACCTCCCGAACAGGTGGTAAACCCGGTAATTCTTCCGGAAAAACATCCGGGTATTCACAAGCCACCGGCACAGATTCGGGTTTCTTTTCTAATTCTTTGTCACCAAGTACATACGCAAGGTATGCTTCGCACCCTTTTCTTACATATTTCTGTGCCAACATTGCTGATATTACAGCTGGCATCCCCTCCAAGTCCGCAGACTCAATTCGGATTACTTCGTTATTTGCGCACCTCAAATCAATAGTCTTGCTCTTGCAATTCACAACCGCATCATGCGCGGTCAACCAATCCAAACCAAGGATAACATCAAATTCATCAAACGGCAAAAGCATCAAGTCCGCCGGAAAACAGGAACCTCGAATTTCCAGGGGACATTTCTTACACACTTTGTCGACAAGCACGTAACGACCCAAGGGATTTGACACCCGAATTACGAACTCAGTAGACTCAATAGGTAAAGTCTTACTGGATGCTAAGGTTTCACATATGTAAGAATGAGTAGAACCGGGGTCAATCAAAGCAATTACATTAGTATCAAAGAGAGTGAATGTACCGGTAATAACATCAGGCGAAGAAGCATCCTCGCGGGCACGTATAGCATAAGCTCTAGCAGGCGCACGAGCTTCGGATCTGGTTATATCATCTCTAGATCCTCTCTGACCACCACCATCATTGCCCGCATTTCCAGATGGTCTACCCCGAGCAGTGGTAGCACCCGGTCTCCCACTCTGATTTGCATTCTGTCCCGACAACCTCGAGCAATCTTTAATGAAGTGGTCAACTGATCCGCATTTGTAACAGGAGCGGTCAGGAAATCTACAACTCCCCGAATGCCATTTACCGCAATATCGGCATTTCGTTCTGTCTGACGTTCATTCCCAACACTGGCGACCGAAGTGCCTCGTGTACCCACAGGGGTCGATCACGATCTCGTCTAAAAAGGCCCGAAGTGCCTCTAAACTGGCCCGCATCATCTCGAAATCTCTTCGATGTCTGTTGAAGAGACCTTCCCGAGGATTTTTTACGAAACTCTCCAGTTCCCTCATCAACTCTTTGCTTTTCTTTTCAAGCTCTTCGGCTTTACAAGCTCGTTCAACAAGTACCACGAACTCTCGTATTTCAAGAACGCCAACGAACATTTTTATATCTTCATTCAGCCCATCCTCGAAGCGTTTACACATAATAGCTTCGGACGAAACATTCCCGAGCATATTTGCTAAGTCTAACAAATTTTCGCTCGTAATCAGTAACCGACATGGAGCCTTGCTTAAGCTCAAGAAATTCCTTCCGTTTTTGATCAACAAATCTCTGACTGATATACTTTTTCCGAACTCAGTTTGGAAAAACTCCCAAGTTACTTGCTCTCGGGGCACAACAGAAGTCAGAGTACTCCACCAATAGTAGGCAGAATCACGTAGCAAGGAGATAGCACACTTTAGGCATTCATCGGGTGTACAAGATAGCTCATCGAGTACCCGGATAGTGTTGTCCAGCCAAAATTCAGCTTGCTCGGCATCATCGCTATCCATAGCCTTAAATTCAGTAGCCCCATGTTTTCGGATTCTGTCAACTGGGGGCTTATTTGACCTTATTTGGTCCGTTACCGGTGGTATTGTAGGTGCGGGGGTAGTATTTGTTGGGAATGGAGGTTGTGGAACAGCCATATTAGTTCGAATGTATTGGTTAAACCAATCATTCATCACGCTATAGAATGCTTGTCTAGCTTCATCATTCGGATTACTAGCATTAGGTTGAGAGTCTGCCGGCACTGTCCTTGTGCGGGAGCAGGCGCTACACTCTCAAGATCATCAGCTACCTCTCGGTCACGATCGGGATCCATTACTATAAATAAACACGTTTACAATTGTCAAAATCACCACACTATCAAGTAATCACATAAAATGGCATGTATAGCTAGACCCAACACATTACGGTAGTCCTAGAATTGACTAAACCGTAGCTCTGATACCAATAAAATGTAACACCCGAACCCGAGACCGACACCGGAGTCGGACACGAGATGTTAACAACTTTGAAAATTTTTCCAGACACTGCCCAGTCTTAGTACTAGTCGCTTCAAAATCATATCTTGAGTTTCACAACTCGAAATCAGTTTTGTGATTTTTCCCTGAAACTAGACTCATGTCCCCACCTATGTATTTTTTTCTAGAATTTTTGGTCGGGCCAATTAGTACAGTTTATTAGTCAAATCTCCCATGGTACAGGGGTCGACTACACTGACCTTTTCCCATTACGACTTGGATATCTCTCTGCACAGAGCTTAAATACTAATGCCGTTTGTTTCTATGGAAACTAGACTCAGAGAGGAATCCATACATATATGGTATGACCCCTAATTATCTCTGGTCAATTTATAGTGAATTTCCAAAGTCGGAACAGGGAATCCAGAAACTGTTCTGTCCCTGTTCCACAAGAACCCGAATATCTCTTACTGTACTGTTCATATGATTGTTTCGTTACTTTCATATGAAAGTAGATTCATCAAGGATCGATTACATAATTTATTCACTATTTAATTCCACTCCTACGAATTCTTGTGATTTTTCCAATCCACACCACTGCTGCTGTCAGCCTCTGTTTTCAAAGTAAACCTTACCTATTTTCGGGGTTTCATGGACCAACTAGGGCCTTGTCATACATATGCCCACATATAATCATACTTAGCCATTCCATGGCTGATCATTTGCTCAACACTTCCATTCCAACTATAGTTACATCATGAACCATCTATACATTCATAACACGAATGGTCTAATGATATACTCCACTTCTACAAGCCATTTTCGCATGGCTGTACACTTATACATTTCATAAAGTACTCGAAAACAACAATGGGTAGTCCTATACATGCCATATCAAATTCAACCAAAATAGTACCCAAAAGAGCCTTTATAGTGTGGGCGACTTCGACTTCAAGATCCCGAGTCCGATAGCTGGAGAACCAAAAATCTATAAAACAGAGGAGCAGTGTAACGAGTAAGCAATTTATGCTTAGTAAGTTTGAGCAAGGAATTCCAGCATAAACAAAGAATAACACACATTTAGCTAAACGGAATATTCCATAATACGCAATTTACCGATATCAAACTTGCTTCACAACATTAACAACCCTTATGTACATACACAATAGACTAACTTAGCCGAAGGCCGGTAGCTCGTTTATCAACTGAGCGAACATTTATTTGTAAGGGCTCGATTAAATTCAACGCATACGTAACATATCCCATATTGGGATGTTTTTCGAGTATTCGCTGGAATTTTACAGCAAGCTCATTCATTACCAAAATCACGTACCTTCGGATTTACCGGATATAGCTCCTCGTTCAAATGCCTTCGGGACATAGCCCGGTTTTAGTAACTCACACAATGCCTTCGGGACATAACCCGGATTTAATAATTCGCACGAATGCCTTCGGGACTTACCCGGATTTAGTATCTCGCACAAAGGCCTTCGGGCTTAACCCGGAATTTGTATCTCGCACAAATGCCTTCGGATCTTAGTCCGGATATATCACTTGGCACAAGCCTTCGGGACTTAGCCCGGACAGCATTCAATTAATCATGCACATCTAACAATATTCATGGCACATTCGTATTTCTTTTCATTAGCAAAACTCAAACACAAGGCACATACCATCCTTGCACATTCGGCTCAATAGCCACACATAGAGCATGATTTAATCACATCGTAATTTAAGCTCTCTTACTCAAGAACTTACCTCGGGTGTTGTCGAACGATTCCGCTAGCTATTCAACCACTTTTTCCTTCCCTTTTTCGGATTTATTTCCCTTTGCTCTTGAGCTTAATTAAACAAATAAATTGATTTCATCATTTAGGCATCAAAAGATGAACACAAGGCACTTAGCCCATATTTATACATTAGACATTAAGTCTCATACATGCAAAATCATGCATCAACACACATATTAGCTAATTTCTTTACCCTTGGCCGAATATGCATGTCCATTTTTGGGGTCGATTTCAACACTTAATACACACATATACACACTAGTAAGCATCCTCCCCTTTCACATTTAACACATGCATTGCTCATTAACATGCAAGTTACATTCGCCTTAGCACAATCTTGCTGCCGATTTCTCCATTTAGCAACCATCATATGTGTCAACAAAATGCTAAAAGGAGTCAGAATCAACCATCATCACATCATCATTAACAAGCTTCATATTTGCATCAATATTAACAAATCTCCACTAGGCGAATTACATCCTCATGCCTCATCACCACAACAAACACCAACAAGAATGACATCCATGTCAAGTGCCATTTCATACATAGCAAGATTAGACATGGCTAGTAGACCAACTAACAACAAAATGCATGCATCCAGGACTCATCAACATACTTAGCTAGCTACATGCATGGCGAATCTCTTCACCTTTCTTCTTCTTCCTCCTAAAATTTTTGGCAAGGATGAGCCAAAGGATGAGAAAATTTTTTCTTTGTTTTTCTTTCTAATTTAGGCTAAATGAAGGTGAGAAAAGGATGAACAAGATCTTCTCCTCTTTTTCTTTAGCTCACGGCAATGGGGGGAAAAGAATCAACTACACACTTTTTTTTTGTCTATTCATCATATCCTTTTCATTATTTAATTTCCATGCCTATTATTTATTTTTTTCCACCCATGATGCACCAACAAACATGTCTATGACAGTCTGGCCATCAACTTGGTCTACCATGCTTGTCATGGCCGGCCACTACTGTAGGGGGAACTTTGACATGCAAGTCCCTC